>NC_132889.1:4930282-5120282 GCF_030463535.1 Salminus brasiliensis | reverse complement strand
CTAATGAAATGATGATTTGGGGCACAGATATAGAAATATTATTGTTACAATGAGTGGCACGGTGAGTGCTTGGGTGAGTGGAGTTATTTTAAATCCTGTGAGTCATGCCTGTCTCGCAAGAGATCGGCTTCCTGCATAAGCATTTTTGCGGCGGGGACCTGGAAATAACGGTGCATTTCTGAGACAATGCAACACCTACAGTCTCTGAGTCTATAAATATATTGCAGTGTTACAGATATAACTATCAAAGTTTGCTAATAGGATTGCACTGTGGATCATTTCGCAGTATCGACACTTTTACATTGTCCATCCAGCCAATTACAGCATTTGCAGATGAGTGTTAGTGTAGCGATGTTTTGATCAATCAGGGTGCTCATATAATTCAAACGTCTGGTCCAAATAAGACCTTTACGAGTACAAAGGCATCCATCATTATAAGAGCACATCATGAATCTGACATAGGCTACTTGTTAGGACTTTTCTCAATGAAAAAATTAAAGAAAACTCTTTGGGAGATATTATTGGTGAGTGAAGCACATTGAGCCCAGCAGTCTTGGGTTGAAAAATGGGTTGTATATAGTAGGGAAGGTCAATATGAATATATTGTATTAAAACCGTGATCGTTTTTGCAAGCACACCGTGGATATCGTCACGCCAGTGCGTAAAGAACACTGAGCAGCTACACATTTCATTATAGAGAGTGTAGTTAGTGCTGTTTAACCCCATAATGCAGCTTTAAGGCTTATTACACTCTAAGGCCTATTACTCAGCAGCTACATGGACTTTTGTAGAGACCGACGGGGCTATTCTTTGGTGTTAGAAGTTTGTAGTAACATTTTCGGTCTGGTGGCTGTCTATAGGCTTTGTAAAAGGTTAATAAGATGAAGTGAGATGAAGCAGATTTTGAATAGAAATCACTGTACTTAGAATGAACGTGTATTTAAACAGCAGTTTTTAAGAATCTACTTAGAGTCACTGCTGATGCATTTTGTCTGCAAGTCTAAATATCGTTATAAATGTGGTGTATCGTGAAATTGTCTTTAAACATTACAAAATAAGAATTGTACCATATCACCCAGCCCTAGTTGTAATACAAGCATGTTTGGTGTAGCAATTATATATATATATATATATATATATATATATATATATATATATATATATATATACACATAGCAATTTAAGCATAAGCATTCAGATAGTTGATTGAGTTGCCTACGCTACAAGTCTTGCAGACCCCCTTGCCTTTAATGGTGTGGCATCTTGATCAGGATCTTAAGCCGCTTAAGCAAAAAGGTGATACACATCACATTGGAGAGGAACATTGATTCAAATAGGTTGTATTTAGTAACAGAAATGGTTCTCTCACTTGTACTAACGCTGTGAACCCTAGACGTGTTTGTAGAGTTAATTTTAGTCAGAAACAATATGCAACTCATTTGCTGTGTCATTTGAGGATAATGACCTGAAGCGTTGGGCCAGTAGGATTCAGTGGGTTAATACAAGCCTTCTAGGTGCTACAGTTAATAAAAGCCTGTCGTTGAAATTTCTTGTTTTTTGACATAATCTGAATGAATTTGAAGTTATTCTTTGAATTCTGTCAGAATTTCATGAAGCACAGACCAATATAAATGCTCCAAAATGACCTGGGATTAAATATTTTTGCATAGACTTCCATTAAAAGGTAAGAAGAGTTGCTTGCTATTTTGTAGATAGACGTTATTAAGCATGACAGCAGTGGCATACAACGGTTTCAGCTTTCAAATAGATGTTTGAGTTGTCCAAGTCTTGAAGAATGCCTCCCCTTTCCCTAACGGTGTGGCTTCTTGATCAGGATCTTAATAAACAGCTGCATTAACAGAAAGGTGATACAGGTCCAGGGCGGAGAGGAACACTGAAGCAAATGAGCATTGTTGTTGTTTGAAAAGCAGCGCTTCTTAACACCAGCCGCTCTAATGGAGAGACACACTTAATACGTTCCTCCATGAGCCCTCTTGACACCGTCTCAGGCAGGTAGCGGCTCGAGAGGGAGGGGGCGGCAGCCAATTAAAGTGCCGGTTTTGAATATTGACCAGCTTGTTATCTGTGGCGAGGCCCCGGAGTGAGAATTGCTAAGCTCGGCAGCTTTCACAAAATGCTTTTCAAACTGCCCAGAAGAATGTTCGGGGAGGGGGGAAAATGCTGAGGACGGCAGGATCAAATGTGCGGTTTTGGTTATCAAGCTTAATGCCTCCATTTATTCCACCGACTGTGAGAGCGGGTCGCGAGAGTGGTGGCGTGTATGTGTGTGTGTGTGTGTTTATTTTTGCCAGGTCAGGAGAGTGGCCCAAGGAGAGCCAGTTTGATCATTCAGACGGTTTGGCTTTGGACGAGGTCTGGGTGCTATTGATAAAAATGCTATATTATAATTTACAAATATATCACAGCATTTATACACACAGGATTCATAAAGTTAATGAACTCATATGTTGTACAACCCTGACGCAGCCTGTTTGGTGCTGTTTTTTTCACTTGTAAATACAGGCATATACAGGCACATGTTGACTAGATAGAAAGCACAAGTGCAACTAGGGACCCTCTTAAACGCCTTGGAACCACCAGCTTTTTTCCCACCACGGTTATAACTTAGGAACAGCTCAGCTAGTTTACATTGCTTTGCATGTACAGTAGTTACTAATGGATAATCCTTAGGGTGTAATAAAATCCACTGTCTATAATTTGAGGCTACGCTGTCCCAATAAACACCACGTTTATATACATTACATGTCTACACTAAATGGCCAAATGTTTGTGGACACCCCTTCTAATGCATGCATTCAGCTATGTTAAGTTGCACCCGTTGCTGACACAGCAGCTTGTTTAGTCCCTGTAGAGGAGTATTGCCAATAGAATAGGACTCTCTGGAGCAGATAAACGTTTAGTGTTAGCTTGTCTCTTCACACAGTGCTCTAGGTCCCATGGCGTCTCATTATAGAGAGAGTCGAGACTGTTCTGAACAATTTTGTTAGAAACATGTGGGTATGATCTTATGTGCATGTACCTTTAAAGGTAAAAAGGTAAAGGTGCACGTATTTGTCACTGTACAGTGTACACTGTACAGCGAAATGGGTCCTCTGCATTTAACCCATCTGGTAGTGAACACACACACACACACACACACACACACACACACACACACACACACACACACACACAGGGGCAGTGAGTACACACACACACCCAGAGCGGTGGGCAGCCAACTCCAGCACCCGGGGACCAGAGAGGGTAAAGGGCCTTGCTCAAGGACCCAACAGTGGCAGCTTGCCGAGCCCAGGAATCGAACCCACAACCCTGTTATCGACAGCCCGGAGCTCTAACCGCTGAGCCACCACTGCCCCTTTAAAGGCAGATTTAAAAAGATATGCAAAAATTCGGCTCTAACCGCTGAGCCACCACTGCCCCACTGTTTTTTGTACACTCTGTAGCATCCCGAAAAAAAGACAAGGCAAGAAAAGGAGTTACAGTTATCTGCAAACTTGAACTACGATCAGCCAGTATCTCTAAAATAATCGAAAAACAAACAAAAACAATCAGTGTTGTTTTAAAGCCAGTATGGATGATTTATCGACCAGCGTTATTTCGGACAGGCATTTTCTGAGCCTCAGCTCCTTCTTACACAAGCAGTCCGTACAATCCTCCTCCGAAATGAGCGGCAGGCAGTCGTCAGGTGTCACAAAGTATTACCGCGGAGAAGAGGAAGAGAAACGCCGCAACCTGTTCTCTGTGTCGGCCCACGGCGAAGGAAACAACAACAGCAGCTCGAGTTGAGCGAAAGGCTCCTTTCACACGCCGCGAAATGATATTGCAGCAGACAGCTCGATGCGGCCACCATATGTAAGCGCGCCTGCAACGGCGAGAAACAGCCGACGCACTTCTCTAAATAAGTCACCGAGCGGCTCGTGCTCTGACTCATCGCTTTTTATTTCCGCGGCTCGAGTAAATATTTTACAGATGGTGAGGATGTGAGAGTGACCCACATCAGGCTAACGCGCGGTATGATACAGGGATGGAGAAGAAGATGAACAGCATGAAGAAGAAGAAGAAGACTGGGAGCGTGTTTTCAGACGCTGCTTTGGAAAGCGAGAGGAAAAACAGCCAGCGCTGCGTCTTAGCTGTTGCCAGCTGACGGAAGTGCGGCACAGTTTAATTTAATTAGAGTGCTTCATAATTTAAGCTGGATAAAATGGACAGAAGGCTGTGTCTCAGGCGAGATGAGCCTGCTTCTCTCACTCTCTCTTTCTCCCTCTCCATCTCTCGCTCCCTCGCTCTCCCATCTCCTCTTCTTTCTTCCTGAGAGTTCAGTCAGAGGGGAAATGCCAGCGCTTGACCATATAAAATAGAGATTCATTGCCACTGGAGCTGTAAACGCAGCCGAGCAAATTAGATTAATCAAAGTGTCACCAGTGTCAAACCAAACAAATAGCAGTGGGATTTAAGTCAAATATGATGTCTGAATATGGGAGCATGTAGTTGGAGCCCTGGCCTGTTGCACTGGGAGGGGGTTATGGGGAGGGTGGGGGATTTATGACAGGGACTTGTCGGTGCTGGTGGAAATAACCTTTTTACGCTCCAGATAAACCAGGGAAGGCCCCGGCTGGCCTAAAGGCCAGAAAAACCCAGATTGATCGTGAAGCACTTTTTTTTTTTTGGGGGGGGGGCTGTCCGTGGTGCTGATTGAGCTCAGCGGCTGGCTCCCTGGTCCCTGAGATTAGCATCAGGTAATGACATCACCTTTTTGCGTCTGTGATAAAACTAGCCTAGAATAATTGAATAATATTTTAGCATATACTGGAAGGTTTTATCATGGTCCATTTGTGGTCCAGTTATGTGCTTGCTGATTTGTATTAGTTGATATATTTATTTTAAGGTAATGGTTGGCTGGAGGATGGGGTAGACCCATACCCTACTTATTATTGTATAGGTCGGCAAGTTTAAATCCTTTGCCATCAGCGGCTGGAGTCCTATAGAGCACAATTGACTGTGCTCACTCTGGATGGGTAGATGGCGTTCTCTCCCTTCATCACTCTCAATGCAGTGTTGGCCGGCACAGGCGTCTGGTAGCTGGGGACTGGCTTTGCGTGTATCTGAGGACACGTGTGTTATTTAATGAAGTCCTTACCTTCAGGAGCCCAGCTAGTGCTAGAGGGAGCTACGAACGGGTTGGTTAACTGGCAGCACAATATTGTAGTATAGCCAATAGAATAGGACTCTCTGGACAGATTAGCATGAGCCTATTGGCACCATGCCATTGAGCTGTGGAGCAGTTGACCTGTGTTCTCTGAAATAGTGGTGCTTCATTCTGTACTTTTGGTTTTGGGATGAGCTGGGCAGCTGGAAATGAGGTGGGGTAGTGATCACCCAACATCCTTATCTCACAAATAAACTCTTGTTCTTGTTGCTGAATGCAATCAGATTCTCACAGCAGTGCTCCAAAATGTACTAGAAACAATTTTCCTTGGACTGTAGCAACAGTTTACCCAACAAAAGCAGGATAAATGCCTTTTTAATAGTCCTAATTTTGGAAGAAACAGTGAAAAAGAGCAGGTGTCCCAATACTTTTGTCCTTATAGTGTGGACTTTTCACATTTAACTTCAATTAACTGTTGTTTCGTTTGAACAAAGTTGTCGCAGGACGCAGCCTAAAGTAAACGCAGGGATTCGGGAGTGTTAAGCATGCATGGCACCTTTTAAACATATCAGGTCGCTGTTCGTCCTCCTGAACTGTTTGTATTGAGAAACAAGGCCCAACTCCGGTGCGCTCCACTGAGTGAGGAGCTATTTGTGGAATTGCCAAAATGATTGAAGCTCTCCGGGTATCTCTACACCATCATCCTTTGAAGGGTGGGTTTAAATGCCTTCCCTCAGCATCCATCATCTTTTTTTTTTATGTAATGTATAATCTCTGGCCCATTTCGCTAGCAGTCTCACTGTCTTTCGGAGGTGCCTCCGCTGTCCCAAGTCTTATGGGCATGATGCTGGAAATGGCTGGCGCTCCTTTTTTTTTTATGTGGTTGATGAGAAGCATGAGATTGTAAGTGACTCCCTGGGGAATCTGCTTATTTATTTCCCTCAAATATCAGAACATGTTCAAGTAAATGAAACATGGCTGAAGGACATCAATCAGGGGGTGGCCTGTTTAAACAGTAATTACATTCATGGATTAATGAAAGCACAGTCTCTCTCTCTCCATCTCTCTCTCTGTTTTTTTTCCTTGGGTGTTTGACAAATAATGTGTCCTTCCTTCAAGTAGTGCAGTCTTGTTTAATTTCATTATGTAGATTTTTCAAAGAGCCTGGTGTGGTATCTCTAAAGAATGTGCTTTAGAGTGCTAAGAAGCATTCAGAAATAGCTTACGCTTATGAATTGATTATGGAAAACATCAGAACTCAATTTGACAAACAGAGAGAGCTTCAAGGTTCAAGTCTGGAATTTCTTTCCCCCCCTTCCTTCTTCCTCCATCACCATCCCCCCCCCCAAGCCGTACATCCTTTCATGCTGCAGAGTAATCTTTTGTTGTAAATTTGACAAAATTACGTCGCGGAATTGAACCAGGAATTAGTCGTGGTCTTCGCCGGGGCTTGTATATTACCGTTATCACTTACGCACACAGGTATGAAGAAATGAAGAGATTTCTCTTTATGCAAGAATTCATCCTCAGGAAGAAAATGGGGGGAAAAAATCCACCCGTTTCCCGTTTCGCTCAAAGGAAAGCACAAGAGGCTGAGAACAGCGCTCGGTCCTGAAGTGAGCACCAAGCATCAGAGCCATTAGACTTATTATTTCTCTCATAAACCAATAAAGAGGGAATATGTAAAACTGCAGCGGGAGAAACGAAGAAAAAAAAAACACAGGATAGGAGGGAAAGGCAGCATCCCTGAGGCAGAAAACAAATGGCACCCTTCACTCCACAGAAGGAATGGCTCTAGTTAAGATTGATTGCTTTGGCGTCTCGGTGGTGAGGCAAGAAAAAATAAGAGGGAGAGAGAGAGAGGGAAAGCGAGAGGAGGTATGAGCCCTGACCCGGCGGAGTTGCTGATATCAGCAGTCCTGTGCCGGAGACTGAAGCTTCGTATATTGCCTCGCCCGCCTGTGATTTGTCTGGAGCCCGCTGTCGATTTGCGAGGAATGACGCGGGACATGTCAGCGCTGTAAAATAGCCAAAACAAAGAGCATTTCTGGACGGTTGGCTAATTCTCTGCTTTTATTTGCCAGGATGTGAGGAGATGGCTGGCTTTTTGCTTGGGCACCCCCCAGGCGCTCTCATTCCATCGTGCTTCGTGTTTCTGTGACTGCAGAGAATCGCTGACATATGAAGAGCCAGCGAGGATGATTTAAAAGCACAGCGCTGGCACTTTATTTAGATGATCGCCTCTAGATGCTTGGGAGATGCTCACCTTGTCTTTAAGCTAAATGGATGTTCAGTGTCACTGGACTTAAGGTTGAAGGCTATGGAGTATGGTGAATGTAAACACAATCCACAGCTTGGCTAATCAAACACGTTTAGTTCCAACGCTGACACCGCTGTAGATAACCAAGATAGAGTGTCTGTAGAAAATCTATAGGGAGCCTAGGGCTGGGCCGTATGACCACACATGTGGATCGTGGTATTTCTGAAGTCTTTGATGGTTTCACACTATATCAGAGTGTGTTTATTTGGTCACACTTTATTCGGAGACTCATCAGGCTCTCAGTAACAGATCAACAGCATATCGATGATGTGGCAGCGTCTGAGCTAGAGACTTTTACTGAGGACTTCTACTGAATCCAGCTGTTTTTCACTTTATTTGGAGAGTCCAAGTACAGACCATCTGAACATCCTCAACCAGATGTTATAGCTCTGCTGCTGACCAGTCTGGAACTGGAGTTTAAGTGGATTAGGCTGAGATAAAGGTTCCAGTGTGAGGGTTAGGATTAGGTTTTGGGTTGAGGTTATAAATAGGGTTAAGGTCAGAATAAGGGTTAGGATTAGGTGTTGGGTTGAGGTTAGGGTTATGGTTAAGGCCAGAATAAGAGTTAGGTGTTGGGTTGAGGTTATAAATAGGGTTAAGGCCAGAATAAGGGTTAGGATTAGGTGTTGGGTAGAGGTTAGAGTTATGTTTAAGGCCAGAATAAGAGTTATGTGTTGGGTTGAGGTTAGGGTTATGGTTAAGGCCAGAATAAGATATAGGTGTTGGGTTGAGGTTACGGTTATGGTTAAGGCCAGAATAAGATATAGATGTTGGGTTGAGGTTAGGGTTATGGTTAAGGCCAGAATAAGAGTTAGGTGTTGGGTTGAGGTTACGGTTATGGTTAAGGCCAGAATAAGATATAGGTGTTGGGTTGAGGTTAGGGTTATGGTTAAGGCCAGAATAAGAGTTAGGTGTTGGGTTGAGGTTAGGGTTATGGTTAAGGCCAGAATAAGAGTTAGGTGTTGGGTTGAGGTTAGGGTTATGGTTAAGGCCAGATTAAGAGTTAGGTGTTGGGTTGAGGTTAGGGTTATGGTTAAGGCCAGAATAAGAGTTAGGTGTTGGGTTGAGGTTAGGGTTATGGTTAAGGCCAGATTAAGAGTTAGGTGTTGGGTTGAGGTTAGGGTTATGGTTAAGGCCAGATTAAGAGTTAGGTGTTGGGTTGAGGTTAGGGTTATGGTTAAGGCCAGATTAAGAGTTAGGTGTTGGGTTGAGGTTAGGGTTATGGTTAAGGCCAGAATAAGAGTTAGGTGTTGGGTTGAGGTTAGGGCTATGGTTAAGGCCAGAATAAGAGTTAGAATTAGGTGTTGGGTTGAGGTTACATATAAGGTTAAGGTCAGGGTGAGGTTTAGGATTAGGTTTTGGGTTGAGGTTGAGGTTAGGGTTGGGCTTAGGGGTTACATTTTGTCTACTTGATGTAACAGATCAAAAGTAAATCTACTTAATGCCAGTGATGCATAATCAGCACATCTGTAAGGTATTTACCTCAGTGTATTCAGATGCTTCACTGCACTGATGTGCTGTTGATGTATTACTGGTGCTCTGTTTAGAGTTTAATGATCATCTACAAAGGACCACTCCAAATAACGTGTTACTCAAAATGACACAAATATATGTACTGCAATTAAAATGGCTGTTTTATGATTAGTCACAATTCCCCTGGCTCTCTTAGTGGTGGGTGTGAATGGGCAGGAATTCATATCACAGGACATTTAAAAAGGGATTCTCAAATCAAAATCAAATCAAATTTTATTTGTCACATACATAGTCATGCACAGTATAACTTGCAGTGAAATGCTTTTTTGACAGTCTGCCCACATCAAGCTATACAATAAAAATCTACATTTAAACTTAACTAAACCTTAACTTAATGAAGTAAAGTGCAAAAGAAAAATAAAATAAAAATGAAGAAAATAAAAATAGAATAAGTTACATTTAAGTTAAAGAATAAAATATAAAAATATGAAAATATAGAAATATAAGCAAAAAAAAAAAAATACAGAATACAAATATACAAATATATATACAGAGATGAAATAGTGCGTGTCTGTGTGTGTGTGTGTGTGTGTGTGTATATATATATACATATGTACATATTTATCTGTATGTGAGTGTATGTGTGAGTTAAAAAGAAATATTTTCATTATTGTCCGTAGTGTGTTTTCCGTGAGCCATGGTTGTGTATTGTAGTGAGTGAGGGTCCAGGGTCCATTCAAGGCACGGATGGCTTGTGGAAAGAAGCTCCTCCTCATTCTCTCTGTGTTAGCCTTCAGGGTTCTGAAACCCAGGATTCTGAAAATTAACTAATGAATTTACTTTTTAAAATAGAGCCCTTAAGCCTGTCTTTGTAGACACAAAATAGAAACAGTAAGCCTGTCTGTAGGTTAGGAGTAGGGTTACAGTGGTATGAGATTTTCATGGTATGATAACCGTCTTAGGAAATATCACAGGTTTTAAGGTATTGTAGCATTTTCAGAAAATGTTAGGCACTGTGTGTGTGTGTGTGTGTGTTGCAGATAGTGAAAGGGATAGAAGGACATGTCAGCAGAGAGCGAGTTGTAAAAAAAAGGGCTCTGCTTGTGTGCGGCAGGACTGTTTACTGTGTCTCATAGACCTGCTGGTTGAGACCTCGGCTCTACTGACCATAATCTCAAGTTCGCTGCCAGGGGGTTCTTGGGGAGTAAGCATGTCTGTGCTAGCCTGCTGTCAGTAGCAACACATTACTGCTAAGCATTGAATTGCATAATGGATAAGCCTGCACAATTGATCATTTCAGCATCGGCATCGCAGTAGTCACATCGTCACAGATTGGCAAATTTAATCATACACATCATGCTACAACTTCACACTGCCATTATTTTCCATGACAGATCAACCAGAGGCAGATTATGTCTAATGTGGAAATATTATATGCTGGTGAAAATCCCTTTTTTCAATACCGTTCAGCCCTAATAACAGTATTACGGTATGTAAGACACGCGGACCTTTGGACGAATGGTATACTGAATGAACTGGTATACTGCCGAGCAGTAAGGAAGCTATCAAAAAAAGGTGCAACCCAAATCTTAAAGGCGTATAGAACTGGATGCCCAGCCGTTTTGTCTTGGACCGCTTATGTGCAGTATTTATGGTAGGCCAAAAAGATGTGGTTGTAGGTGGTTTTTAGTTTTTAAAAATGTGTTTTCTTGACATTTTACTGAATATTTCACTAAATTGCTTTTATAAAAAATATAAAAGTGAAAGGAAAATCTGAATAAAATAATAAACAAATAAATAAAGTCAGTAAAATATGTGTTAACCAAGCTGTGATGTCATCTTGTCATCAAAATCACATGACGTCGCATATGTCCAGTCTTAGATTAAGGTGGAGCAGTCTTCAAACAATGGAAACCTGTCCCATATCAGGCTAATTCACCCTAGTTTGGAATAACGGGGATCGTGCTGTTGTGCAGCACTGAGTCTAGTTAATTTTGAGTTATTGAGATGACATTAGCGTTAGTGGCAAATATATTGCTGTTTATAATCGGACTAGTTTTAATTATCTACAGCAGCGCTTCCCAACCCTGGTGCTGAAGTACATCCTGCCCCGCACAATTTAGTGTTTTCCCTGCTCCCAGCACTCCTGATCCAACTAATCAGATAATTGACGAGCCCTTCATGAGCTAAAGTGGGTGTGTAACAGCAGGAAAGCATAAAATGTGCAAAGCAGGGGGTGCTCCACAACCAAAGGGGTTGGGAACCTGTGATCTGCAGCAGTGTAGCCCGGACTGGTAGGATGGGAATTTTAACCCTTTATTATTAACCCAAATAAAGAATTTCTGCATGTATTTGATACTTAAAGAAGATGATTTGAGAAGGCAAAGATAATAGCTGCTTTTTATTACTTATTTTTATTTTGTGATGGGATATGTGGGAATACCTTGGACTTTCATACATTGATTTAATACATTTAATGAGTTAAATGGGGCTCATTAAAGACCCTGAGTGATTGCCAGGTTGTGCATTGTGTGATGTTAGGATTGATTGATTGAAACTGGAAACATATTAAAGAATGCATTTGGGGGCGGGGCCTGAATAGGTTAATTGCAGTTAAAGTGCTCAAGACCGGGCTAGTGCGCCCCCAGGAGGTTAACAATTCACTTCTGCTGCATCCATCAATGCAGTCCCAGCTAACATGGCCCCACATATGAATGCCCACCAGGGTCACTTATGGTACCAGGAGTGGTTAAGCAAGGACCCCATATGGGTTGTATACTACATACAGGGCCTAAATGGGACCCATGTGAGATTAAGGTGACCAGCTGGATCAGCATGGCTACTCCGCCTCCTTTATTATGTAGCAGTGGGCGGCGACCTTCTGAATGTCTGATGCATAAATGCCTCCGCTTGACTGCTCTCTAGCCTGCACGCTCATCACTAAGCCCCGCCTCTCCATGCACGTCACGGCTCCGCTATCAAACCCCCTGCAAATATGTTGAGTGGGTGGGAGGGCTGATACAGAGGGTGGAGGCACTCAACTTAACAGCAGCTCTGGTTCTTTTGTTGGAGTTTTGTTTTGAGTCCAGCTCCATGTTTCACCTCTAAACTCAGCAGAGGAGGGTAATGGCGGTGTGTTTGTCCCTGGGCTGTGTGTGTGTGTGTGTGTGTGTGTGTGTGTGTATTGCTGTCACCTTGGCCCACGGTGTCGCCCTCTTCTTCTCTCTTTCTCTCCTCCAGTCCCGCTGTGGGCCCGCAGCTGTGAATCAGTTCGATTCCTTAAGCTGTCACCCTCCCAGCGTTGTCACAATACCAGTTTTATGACGGTGATTTAGACGTGGCCAGAGTCAATCAATCATGGGAGGGGGGGTGGCGTGCTAAATGATCATTTGATGTGGTGAAGGATGGAGACGCAGGGAGATTGCTATACCCCTTACCTCAGCACTGTCGGAGAGAGTGAGATGGGGAGAGCGAATCGGTTTAAAAAAAGTGTAAGAGAACGGGATCAGAGGGGGAGAGAGAAGAAGAGAGGAGAGGAATGGGAGAAGAAAGAAAGTAGGGTGGGAGAGAGAACGTGAACGAGACAGACCTGAGGAGGTGGAGGCAAAGTAAGAGAGAACGTTCCAGGGAGGTAGATGGATGTAGGATGGGCGAGACAGTTGGATAGAAGTAAGGATGTGAAGGAGAGAATGGAGTGAAAGCAGGTGAACTGAGAGGTAGAGTGAAGGCAAAATATGTTTGGTAGAGAGAGGCAGAGAGGTAGACCTCCCACCAGACGTCACATGGGCGTTGTTTTCTCTCTAATTTGGTGCTGCCAATTAACCGACCCATTCATAACGTCCCCTAGCACTAGCAATGCTCCCGACACTAGGAAGGTAAGGACTCCTCCAATACATGCATGTTAGAGGGTGTTATGAATGGGTTGGGGGGGTGGGGTGGGGATTTGAGAAAGAGAGAGAGATTAGGCCGAAAAGTAAGAGACGGACCAGAAAGAGAGAGAGAAAGCGAAAGGTAGAGAGAGCTGTGGAGAGATACTGAGGTGGGGAACTGAGAGAAGAGAAATGGAGAGAGAAAGAGATAAAGAGGTAGACTGACGACAGGTGTGCTGTACAGTACAGTACATCCACCTGTTCGGCCTCGGCCATTCACATGTCAGTTATTCGGGAGTGTTTCAGCCTGGACTGCTTTTTGAACGAGGCACATGCATAGAGCAGCCAATCAGAACAGAGCTCATTTACTTATACACACTATACTATTTGGACAAAAGTAATGGGACACCTGCTCATTCATTGATTCTTTCGACAGCCGTTAAGGATATTAAAAAGAGTTGATCCTGCTTTTGCTGGAGTAACTGTCTCTACTGTACAGGGAAGAAGGCTTTCTACTGGATTCTACTAGGAGCATTGCTGTGAGGATTTGATTGCATTCAGCGGCAACAGCGTTAGTGAGGTCAGGACGCTGGAGGATCACCAACTCACCTTTACCCAGAACACAGTTCCACAGCTGCTCCACAGCTCAATGCTCCACATCTGGCATTAGGAGGCATGGTGCCAGGAGGTTCATGTTTTGCACATCTGTGTCAGCTGTGTGCAACATAAAGTAGCTGAACACATTCATTAGAAGGGGTGTCCACAAACATTTGGACATGGAACGTACTAGTCTAAAATGCACAGGAACCAAAACAAACGGTCTGCGACTGATTCTGATGCATAAAACCACACAAATGTGATCAGTGGACCTTGTGGGATCGAATGTCAGTGAAACGTGGGATACGGAGCCTTTAAAGCCTTTAAAGCCAGTGTCTCAGTGGCTGTTCCTTTTGCAGTGTAATGGATGCGGTTAGGAGCTGAAAGATTATCGGATTGTAAATACTCCTCAAAGCGGCCGGGTGGAGAGAGGTGGGTGGAGGCACTCCCCCCGCAGCCAGAACCCAGACAATGCAGTCAATTAAAATGAGATTGTGTGCGAGCGTGGAGCGCAGCGCAGCGCCGAGTGCATGTGTGTGTGTGTGTGTGTGTGTAATGCAGTAGGGGAGAGTGTTTGTGCATTACCCTTGCAGCTCAGATCAGTTAAATGATATTTGGGGTATCCTCCATCACTGCAGGCAGGCCAGGAAGCTGATGGTTCTCGCAGTCGGGGCAGGCTAAATTGAAGTGTCAGGTGGCAGAATTGTATTTTATTTTCTAATATGCTTGGCTACTAGCTGTGGAAGTGTTTTTCCCTCTTCTTTCTTTCCTTTACTTTCCTTTTTCTCACACAAAGGGGAGTGAAAACGTCTCTGCGGACCTCGGCGCTGCATCTGCACTCAGATCACATTCGTCAAATTTACTGAATTCAGTCACCGTGCTTAAAGGACTGTGGGTGATTCGTTTGGATAAATCAGGGATGGTTTTATGGAAGCCTTAAGAACGTGACACTGTTGCACGAGTTGAAGGTGATGATTTTTATTTTATTTATTTATTTATTTATTTATTTTTCAGAGAGAGTTTTCTAGCAACAGTGCGAAAGACCATGCAATTCACACTTCTGGCCTGAAACTACACCTGAATCAGCACCTGAATCAACTAATGAGCATCAAGCTTCAATGTTAACCTTAAGACAAGAGTGTTAGCAGAATCTAGTTAAAAGTATATTTAAAAAAAACAGCCTACCTTACAAGCTAAAGATGAACCCAAGTAAAAAAGCAAGCACACTGAAATCACTGAAAGACTTATGACTTTTATAAAACACTGACTAAACACAACAATACACCTCCAAATACATACAATTTACAATTTACAATACAAAGAAATACCAACGCTTGCAAAATAGAAAATGAGTCAATAAAAAAATTAATAAATAAATTAAAATATATATAAAATAGACAGACAGATTGGCAGAGGTACTGGAGACCTCAGTAATACAGTTATATTGAAGGGGCGGAGAGTAATGGAGGCTTAAAATGAGCTGAGTAACAGTAAAGAACCAGTTCAAGACTGTTTTTTAAGACAGTTTTTCTTTAGTATCTTAAAAAGTATGAAAGCTACCGTGCCATTGACAAGAGCTACCCAACAAAGTTAAGCGTTTCTTGAGTTATTGATCCTGGAAGAATGATAAGAAGAAGAGCAAGCAGCAGAAGAAACCATTGAGCAACAAAACAAAGCCGAGCACAGTAATAAGCAGGTTCATTTATTACTAATAGTAAAAGTCTCAACTCACAGTGACTCTGTGAAGCAGTGTAGCTCATTAATGCTGCATCGACGTTACAAAGGTAGACAAACCGAAAGCCCCATGCCTTTCAGTGTTGTTCAGATTCCAGGATTGGAGGTAAACCGAATGTTCTGGAGATGTGGAAGCTGAACGCTCACAGTTGTAGTCCAGCATGTACAACAGAAGCTGATCTTCAGTGGAAATGTACACTGTATACATTACCTACACAGGAAGGTAATCTAAGAGCCTGTTTACACCTGGCATTTAAATTCTTGGTCCTGGACTGCATTAAGCCCCTAATGCAGCAAGGCTCATTACACACCAAGCCATGTTTTTCAGTAACTACAGGGACTTCTGTACAAACTGGTGGGGCTATTCTTTTGTAATAACACTTTCGGCCCTCCATAGGCTGTTTAAGGGGTTAACCTGAACTCATTAGGGTCTTTTTTTTAATTAAATTCTCAATTAAAGTCTCAATGGCCATGAGAAACACTAGCATTGGGTAGTAAAGAGAGATTCGCCATGCACTTTGGTCAGCCTTTATCTGCTGTAGTGACTAACGCTGTTTACTAGGAATGATGAGTGAACTGTGGAAGACAAAAAACTCAATATCACCCCCCCCCCCCCCCCCCACACACACACAAAAAAAAGTGCCCTAAAATGCATGTAGGGATCCATTTCTGGCCTTCGCCGGTTTTTCCAGTGCGGCACAGTGGATTTTAATAACTGCAATAATACAGAATTCGACTGATTTGTGTGGTCTTGTGATACTGAGAATTTTACAACAGCTCTCTAAAACACACGTAAACCCATGCGACACTTTTTGTTGTAGAGACGTAATGCCGAAGTGTACAGTGGCTGTTACTGCCTCAGCAGTCTAATTACATCAGTCCAGAGCGTGAGACAGAGAACTGTGTATACAGTTAGCGCATCTGCCAGAATTATCCTCATGCGTTTCAGCTTTCATTAATTCTTGAATCAATCCCCTTTACTACCTATTTACCTTTAAATGGGAAAGAAGAGAAGCAGAAAAGAGAAGCGGCGGAGTGGGGGTGGTGGTGGTGGTGGTGGTGGTGGTGGTGGGGGGGGTGTTGGTTGGAGGAGGGAGTAGTTAAGTACTGTATCATTTGCAAATAACATTAAATCCAGGGCTGACAGAATTTTTCCATTTCTCTAATGGAGGGTATGAGAGCGGCATGTTGTTTTTAGCGCGACCTCGGCTGATTGTTTGGTAATGTTGGGCTGTCAGCCATGCTTCTTGACACCTTGACATCATCTGTGTGCTTTTAGCTGTGGAAGTGAGTCAGTGCGAAACATATGAGTAGGCGGGGGAGAGAAAAAGAGAGAACGAGAGGGAGAAGTCAGAAAGAGAAAGAGAAAGAGAGAGAGAGAGAGAGAGAGAGAGTGACCGAGACTCACTTACAAAAAAAAAAAAAAAAAAACACACACACCAGACTGTTATCAGCAGAATGAGAACATACCAAGCTCCAATTTCCCTTTGACTAGGAAAAAGACGAGACCAGTACGGCAGCTCATCCCCTCTTTTGTTTTTTCCTCTATACGTACGGATGTTTACTAGAGGTGGAATGATGCACATTTTTCACAAGACACTATTAAAGATGAACTTTTGGAGGTTTGGAAACTGTGGAGGAACCTCTAAAGGTGCTTTGAGGAAACTTCAACAACCGTTTTCTTGAAGCTTCAGACGTTCTTCAAGGATCGTATACTTTTTGAGTGACACAAAAGTTGGAAACGTGAATATTTGTAAGCTGTACGCCAGTATAGTACGGCACTAGAGCTTAGTGTAATTACACCAGTTTACGATACTATGACGTCATTCATTTAGCATGTATTGTTTCGGACAATGTCCAATTGCTAAAACAAGACTGCATCACCTCCTGAAAGTTTAATTGACGTTAGAAGACAACTGTATTTAATTATACAGAGCCAGCCTAAAATGTTATATTTGCTTGGACCTCATCCAGCCTTTCGTAGTTTCAAACCGGTATCACTTTACTTGGATGGTTCATTATAGATGCCTTGTAGATGCTCACCTGACATTCATCTAACATTCAGCTGAATATGTATGAAAAGTAGGGCTGCACGATATGGGGGAAAAAACTCACTGTAATATTTTGTTGTTCTGTAATATATACTGTGATATTTAAAAAGAAATCTGGAATTTCCACCAGATTTCAACAGAAATCAATGATCCAACATATTAATGTACTTAATGTATCCAATTTTGGAGTAAAATAAATGATATTAGGCAGGTAGAATCTGCCTCTGGTAGATCTGGCATGTAAAAATAAGAACAGCATGAATTTTCATTTTCTAAAAGCAGCAACAGAGCTTTAAAAATGTGCTAAATCTGACATTGCACGTCCTGCAATGTGACTATTGCACATGCACGTATTACGATAATGAAGCTGAAACAATACATTGTGCAGCCCTAATAGAAAATGTATTGAATGTAATCCTGCTCCTAACCCTAATCCTACCCTTATGCTTAACCTTGAGTCAACCCTAATCAATCCTAACCCTGACCCTAGCCTTCACCAAAACCTTAATTCCAAATCTAAACCTAACCTTAAAATGGTAAAGCTATGGTTAGGGTTAGGTTTAGGAGCGGGCTTACATTCAATAGACAATCGTCTACATTGAGCTTAGAGTTCAGTTGCATTTAATAGACATTCAGTTGAATGTTAGTCGAATGCCAGGTGAGCATCTATGAGGCGTCTATAATGGACCATGTAATGGACCATCAAAGTAAAGTGCTACTACAGAGTGTTCCTGCATTTTACACATCACCTCCAAGAACAGACTGTTCGCTTTGCTGCCTGATATGTAAACCCCACCTTAGATAAAGTCTGTACACTTTGTGTTTCACTGCACCTGTCAGTGGTGCTAATGTTATGGCTGATGGTGTTTTGTCGCGCTGTTACTGAGGGTGTATCAATTTAAACACAGTACTGAAAAATAGGGGAAAATATAAAGCAGTGGAATTTTGCTAATACAGTGTTTTACAGCATATTATATCGTAATTATTTATATATATATAGTCAGGGAGGTCACTGTGACATATAATACTTAATTATAAGTCTAATAATGAGAATAATAATAATTATTAAATAATAATAATAATAATAATTAATAATTTAGAAAAACTAAATATCATATGTATTGTGTGTTATAAAAATGAACAAAATGAGATTGGAACAGGTTGGAACAAACACATAAACAATCAAAAACATTAAATGTGGTGCAAATAAACGAATGAATTCTAGAGTAGAATATAGTTTAATACAAAAAAATCATTGTTTATATTGTTTTCTTGAGTCCAGCTGCCAGAATTTGTGCATAATCAGTGATTTTCTTAGAAGACGACTTCAATAAGACTTTTTTTTTTTTTGCTTTTGCTCCATCTTTCTTTCAGGCTTGTTTCTTTTTAGTAATATTTTGGAGAGTTTGGAGAGAACAGTGGGAGTAAACCATTCCAGCTTACATCAGCATGTCTGATCTAGTCCCTGGTATTTATATTTATATTAATATCTAGCATAAATGCAACTGTAATCAGTCCACAGTGTGTACTGTATCACAACCTACGTATAAAAAAAAAAGAAAGAAAGAAAACAAATGTACATTAATATGCGTATCGTGACACTCCTTCAAACTCTCACCCTTCTAAAAAAAAAAGAGAGAAAATGAAAAAAAAAAAGAAAATCCAAGTGCCTTGCTCTGATAAGTAGGTTAAGCTCCTATCTGTTAATTAGGCTATTTCAGATGTGACTAATTTACCAGCCATGGGCATACAATATGCTAAGCACCGGGGATTTAGCGGGATGGAGAGGGACGCTCCCCATGTGCATTCTCCCTGATAGGACCAGCCATTTCAAAGCTGCGAACCCAACACAGGTTGCTATTTTAATCATGGCTTCGCCCTATCTGTTCTCACATAATGGCGCCCGCCGAAAATTAATACATTAAAGGAAACGGAGATAATTGTCTTTATCTGGAAAAAGTCGAAAATCCTTGCCAGTTTGCCACAGAACGGCCTGGAAATACAAATTAGATTATTATTCAATTATCAGACGCCGAAGATGCGGCATGCATGCTTTGCCGTGTGCGTTTGCGCCCGTGTTGCACCTCACTTAGTCTAACCCCGCATTCTGTTTCATGTGTTGCGGTGTCTGTAGAGTCGAATAATACAGCAAGTATAGTGTGTGCATGTGTGTGTGTGTGTGTGTGTGTGTGTGTGTAATTTTCCCCAGCTCCAGCAGATGCTGCCAGAGTGCATTGTTTACAGGGCTGAGGAGGCCTGCCAGTGAAAGTTCACTGGGTTTTCTCTCTGCTGCTATTTTTTCCCCTCTCGCTTTCTTTTGCAAACATAAACACCTTTTTATATCACAGTGTCCTATTTTAGATTCTGCCTATAGTGCTCAAATATTTACAATGGCTTCATTTCAGAGGCTTCTGCATTGTGCCTATTACAGAGGATGTGGAGTCTTGTATTTGGAGCTGCCTACTGCTTTACAGCCCAGCGCTTGGGGGCTTTATACCCATTACATGGCCCGTCCCTTCCTGTAACAGTAATACTGTTGATCTGGGCCTAATTTCGATTCTGCCCCATCACCCCAGCCAAAACATCCACAGCACTGCTCAGCGAGTTTCCAGTGTTTTAACAGCATTAGCCGCGGACTCCTTTTACATGAAGCTCAGCCCCGTAGTTAGGTGCTGAAAGTGGGTTAGCACAATCCCTTTGGTCATATTGCAGTTGCTTGGAAGAAGAAACTCCCAGAGTGTTTCACATAATATCTCTCCGTCTTTCTATCTCTCTCTCTCTCTTCCCTCCCCCTCCACCACCACTTGATATCTCTCTCATCCCTTCTTTAATTAACACGGCACACACACTCACACACACACACACATAAAAATGTATGAATAAGCAAACAGCACATAATAAGCACACCCTCCCCCAGTGAAAATCCAGTCTTATCATATAGTCTTATATATTCCGTTTTCTAAAACACACACACACACACAAAAGAACATGGTCTTCCGGAAGGGCAGAACAGTGCCGGGCTGTCGGAGGTGAGGGCTATTATGGATATGTGTATGCATGGCCAAAAGGCATGTCTTACTGCAGTCCCAGAGCGGGTGATTTCGCCTTAGTCTCATCTCTTTGAAATGGGACTTGCCAAGCAATCACTTAGGATGGGATGGTGTGGATTAAACTGATAAGATTCAATTTTTAAAAATTGGGATGATTTTCCGGGCAATTTTGCTTCTTACCTGCCACCAAACGAGCCAAAAGAACATTGGACACCTTAAGCCCTGCACGAAAATGTGACTCTGCTATTTTTCCCCCTCCTTTAAATCTGAAAAATGCAGCTACCAGTATTGTTTCTGTCATGCCTCTGATTTAGACTCTCGTATGAGAGTCATTTTTTGTGGCTTCAGCTCTCGGATAATTCAATCCAGAGAGATATCTCAGACTCTCATGATTAATTGATGACTTCTGAAGAAGTCAGTCTAAAATTGTAATTTAGCTCCTTGTGAATTTGCTTTGATTGGTTGGCAGAGCAAGTGATAGTAGTTTTTAATGACAGTAGTCATTATTTCTCTCTCGATTTGGTACTGCCAGTTAACTCACCCTGCCAGTTAACCTCTCCCTAGCACTAGCAAAGACTTAGCACATGCGAAGCCAGTCACCGCCTCTATTCAAACTGCCACCGATGCAGCATCGCTGGGCAGCCATCATACTCGAGCGGGGGAAAGCGCTGGCTACCCAGCTCCACCGCACCAGATAACAGATGCCTGTACTGGCCAACATAGCTTAGGAGTGAGACCCACCTGGCCGGTTGTGCTCTCTCAGACTCCGACTGCTGATGGCATGATGATGGTTTGGCGGATGGCTTGGGATTTGAACTCATGACCCCCAGGCCATAGTGGCAGCGCAATCGACCACTATGCTATGCCTCTTTAAGCCTTTAAATATCGTGATATAGTATTTTTACCATATCGCCCAGCCCTATGAGTATAGCAATATTTACAACTTTTTGCCTAGCCCTGGTGTCTGATGTTGGGGTGTGGTTAATTTGGCAGGTCACCTTTCTTGGATAAAATGAAATGAATTAACAGATGAATTTTTGCCAGTACACTGCTAATATTATGGCATTACTACCAGCAGTTACATTACAACGGCTTCTAAGGTATCCAGTTATTGTTAATGCTGGTTATATTGTTCCCTGCAAAGGCAGTGGTGGCTCAGCGGTTAGAGCGCCGGGATATCGATAACAGGGTTGTGGGTTCGATTCCCGGGCTCGGCAAGTTGCCACTGTTGGGCCCTTTACCCTCTCTGCTCCCCGGGCTCTGGAGTTGGCTGCCCACCGCTCTGGGTGTGTGTGTGTACTCACTGCCCCTAACACATGTGTGTGTGTGAGTGTGTGTTCACTACCAGATGGGTTAAATGCGGAGGACACATTTCGCTGTACACTGTACAGTGACAAATACGTGCACCTTTACTCTGATTACAGCATAACTAATATAGCCAGCAATGGCAGCTCTGCATATCTCTAAACATCAGATGGTTATTAGCCTGCAGGCCACAGCGACTGTGGACTGCAACTGTGGCTCCATGTGTGTTGGACTTTCATTTCGTTGGTGGGTTTGTTTGGATCAGTAGGGGAGCGCTTGGGTCAAGTGAGTCTGCAGACTTGAGGACTTGGCGAGTTTATTAATGTCTCAAGGCACCACCTCCTGACCCTGTCAAATCAAATATACTGTGCGCTGATCCGCATCTTCGGAGAGGACAGCCTTAGATGATAGATATCGAGTGAACTGCAACCCCTTCAAAATGACATGGACCCAAGTGCCCACATTGCTCAGAAGCCAGTTAACCCCCATCCCCCCTTTGACACAAAAGCAGAGGACCCGGAGCGCCATTGTGTTCCTCTGCGCCAGCCCTGGAATAAAAGACGCTTGTTTATATACTGCATTACCCCACTTTCTGAAAAACGGTGACCACAGGGCTGAACACCACTGTCTTTTGTTGCGCCGGGCTCGGAATCGGCTCCTCTGATCACCTGCTCTTTGGGTCCAGGGCAGACAGGCCTCCAGTTTGTTTTGCAGTCAGCTGGGCTGGATCATATTCTCTCTCTCTCTCTCTCTCTCTCTCTCTATCTCTCTTTTCTCAGGATGTGATGAGCCCTACTCAACAGTGTGTTAACTGAAATGAGAAGTGACAGATTCACTAAGGGATAATCTTGCTGCCCAAGAAACAGATATTACTCTGTGCATGCACATTACTGTATGGCCTGCTGGAGCACTGCAAGAGCCCCCAACTATGTAGCCCTCTATATTGATCTTTGTCAGACTAATTTGATCAAAGTGGGCTTCTCTGTTATTAAATAGTGGAAGATCAGGCTAGGGCTGGGGGGGGGGGGTAGGCAACATATATATATAGTGTGTGTGTGAGCATTAAGGAATGCGTTACTTCGGTGGATTACAGCAGACAACACTACTCATATTTCATAACGCAGTAATACTAATACATCGGGAAAAGTCCTAGAAAATGGTTCCTTATATTACCCTTTAATATGAATCCATATAGCTTTAAAATGTTCCTTTTAAAGAGCGTTTACATTTTAATCAATAAAATAATTGCTATATTTCATACATGTCTATGGCTTCCAAACCCTGAACATTTCTAGAGGTACCAAACACTTCATTTTCCTAGTGTTTGAATATAAGTTAAGCTGGCGTTACGTTACATGATTTTAACCCTAATTTTAGCCCAGATTCTCATGCTGACATTACCCGGGATGTCGTAAGGAAAACTGTGAATATCCATGTAAACAACTGGTACTGTTTAGCACCATACAGGGTGCTTAAATAAGATAAAAAACTAATGCTGTTGTGATTCGGTGCCCCTGAAAATCCACCAACATTAATATTTCAAGCCGACGCAGCATGTTTTATATATATACTATATATGTTTACTATTTGTTTTATGCTGCGTTAAATAATGACTAAGTTGCGATGTCAAAATACATGGACTTTAATATGCCCAGTTTAACCTTTTTAGGAAAATTAATCGTTTAGATTCATCCATTGATCTGTAAAATAGATAGATGAATTGATTAAAAACTGTTTATAGTGGCTGCCCTATAAAGAACCCTTTTCAGTACAGTTCTGAAGAGCCCCTGTTTGTGAGCCGGTACTATACAGAACCCTTTTTTTTTTTTACACTTGCAGTGTATAATACATTTTTTAGATGCAACTTCACGCTATTTTTGTCTGAAATTTTCCCTTTTTCCCTCATACATGCGTGAGCTCCTTTCAGCCTTCGGTGAAAGTCTACTAACGCCAGAAATCCAATATTCACAACAGCCTGTGGCGCTACATCAAACACGGCAGAACAGCTGCGAGCTAGCTCCCAAACTTCAGCTTGGGTATTTGAGTTAATTTTGCCATTGTATATTGCGTCGTGACTCCTGTATCTGGATACGTATCGTACTCCAGGAGACCTGCCAATACCCAGCTTTTTGTATTGGAGTTGCGATTGAAAAAAAAATACAAAAAATAATGGCGTCTCGGCCCAGTGCTTCTCTTTTGTTTTTTGGGCAGATAGAGGCAGAACGTGCGCCGTTGAGAGAGGAGAAATCTTGGGCCGGGGGTTCAGATCTTGCGTGGAAGGAAGGTGCTGCAAAGTGGCAGTGGGGGCGAAGGAGGGGATGGCGGGGGGATGGGCAGAGCCATTAAATAAAGTGTTCATTGTTGCCTTTAATTAAATCGTCGATGCGATCGGAGCCGAGCAGGAGATTGGATTGTATGACATATCTCTAGCCTCCGCTGAGAGCTCCCATCAGCTATGTCGAAGATATCGGGAGTGGAGCATAAAGTCAATTACAGCTCCAACAGGGAGCAGATAGAGGAAGGTGGGGGTGCAAACCACACTCTCAAATGCCATAGTTTAGTTTGAAAGCATTTCAGACACGTCAGCGACGAGTGGCGGGCGGAACGGAGGCTCGTCTGAAGAGGTAAAGTGGACATGGTGGTGTACAGGCTAGCGCTTCCAGATGATACTGAGTCGTTATCAATGCTGCACAGCCCGAGTACAGGCTCTGCTGGCTCTACTGGCCAGGTCCAGAGATGGCTGTGTTGGGCGACTCTGACCCCAGGTCTCTGTACATTGACAAAAGCGAGCAACACGGTAAAACCAGCGATGATTGGGAGCAGAGATTAATGCCTCGAGCCTGATATTGTTTGCGCTGAGCTCACGGCAGTAGATCGAAAGGGTTCTTGAGGTACTAGAGGTCAGAACTTCACCCTCAAATTATTTTAAAGAGGACTCGAGCAGTCCTTCACACCACAGCCAACGGCGCTTCAGAGGCGCTCTCGAGTGTTAACGCGACAAGGGAGCAGGGAATTCTCAATACGTTCTCCTAATCAGCGCAATTAAAACGGATCTGCTCTGGCACGTTGCGCCGCGGTGCCGGAGATGAAGGCCCCGTTCTCCGAGGAGAGAAGATCCTGGGCTTCGTTTAGCAGAGCTGGACCAGAGAGTGACGGGAGATGGCCTTAGGAAAGTGGTTTAAATGTATGAGCAGCAGCCGGGCCAGTGTTTATTTTGTTTATCTCAGAATTGTATGATACGCTTGTCAGAAATATGAATGCCGTGGAACCGAACTGGATAAACAGCTTTCCGAAATCTGATCAGAAAACGAGATTAAACTTGCGTGTGCTGCAAAAAAATTTTGGTGCATTTATTATTTATTTTTTTTCCCCCCTTCCACTACAGATGAAAAATTGCAGGCCATACATCTAAACTCTGACAACATAATTGATTTTCTATTGATGTACTACCCAGCCGCGCTTATCCTTAATTCCATCATTGAATTTAATGACAGAAAATAAAAGCTATCGGATCTTCTCAAGCCCGCTAAGATGGAAGAGAGGCCAAGCGCAGAAGAAAAATCAACCCCAGTCGTCATCTTGTGCTTTACATAAATAACAAAAAACAGCTTTAAAAATGACAGTTTTTCTGACCGGGGGGGGGGGGGGGGGGGGTTAAATATTGAGGCAGGAAAGCCCTCCTGAATAAAAAAGGGGGATTTATGTACTTGCAGTTATTCTCCGAATTTTGTCTTTATTTTTATTTATATTAATAGCGATTTTGATTAGATTTTGTGATCGTTTCAAACTGGACCTTGAATATTTTGTGTTTGGCAGCTCTGTACATCTTTTATTCTTCCTCTCCAGTCTACTGTAGAATATCACACCACGAACTGGCCGCCGCTAATTACGACGCCTTCTTCTGGCCTCCTTCTTGTTATCGGTGTACACGACGGACACAAGCGTGTATTTACCCTGTGATTAGCGCGAGCCAGGCTGCTACTGAATGTTTGTGATGTGCTAAAAAGTTCTGGATGAGCTTCAAACCAGGTTTGGATAAAGGCCTCTGCCTGTGCCTTGGCTGAATGAGACAATCATATTCAATGGGCTCCCACTGCTCCGTTTTCTCCCCGCGAGCTCTCTTCCCCGTATGTCGCGTGGAGGATTCAGCGGTATGAATGTTTGTTGATTTCCCTCTGAAATCAAGGAGCAGATTAGTCTGAATTGGTCGGGAATGAGGCAGCGAGGCTAGGTGGCTCGCTGTTGCCCAAACCCATTTTCCATTTCCTGTGTGTGTGTGTGTGTGCGCGTGCTGAAGGTGTGAGAGAGAGGGCAATGGTAATTACCGTCTGTTTCTCTGGCGCAGTCACCGCCACTGCACTGCTTCCAGTCTCGCGTTATCCCCCCAGATCAGCTCGACAGCTTGTGTTTGCATTCACAGTGTATCGATTTCCAAATCTGGCCTCAAATAATGGAAAAAAAGAGGTGAAATCCACGTCACATCCCTGTGTTCCCCTCTCACGCTCCTCTCTCCCTCGGTTTTCTGTCTCTCTCTCCGTCTTTGTGAGCCCAAGCCGTCTGCGTCGTGAGCCATGCGCCTCTTTTCTTTCCCCTCTTCCTTCCATCTTCTTCTATTTTTTGCCTGGAATAATGCATTTGATTACAAAGGGAAAATGTGACCATGTTTGCAGGCCTGACTGAAGTGCTTAATTAGCTGATTATAACGAGCCAGGATTGGCCTCGGCGCTCTCTCTAGCTCTATCTCGAAGTTTTTCGCACTACACCTCCCTTATCACGCCACCCACCCACTATTCAGAGCCCCCCCGCGGCTGCCGTCCTTTTTTTTCCGCGGCTCCCTCTGAAGCCCCTGCCAAAGCGGCAAATGATTATGGAGTGTTTAAGCGGTGAATGGAGCAGCCCTGCTTCTGCTCTGAAACGGGGGTAAGCCCATCTGCATGGTAAACAATGCACCAATCAGCTCTGTATCAGTGACACCGAGGTAGGGCTGCTCTCCAGTCTGGTGTTGTGTAAAGTGATGGTGGTGATGGTGGTGGTGTGAATTTACTCACTGTGAGTTTATACCAGTAGTTCACCCAGCGTTTTCACAGTTATCCTCGTCTGGTGGGCAAAAGGTCTTTTTTTTTGTATCATTAATTGGTCCTCAGTAGCCTGTAATATTTTAGTGTGACATCACTCTGCTCAACATATGTTTTTAATGAGCCTACAGTGGTCGTTTTTATGAGCTGACCTTGTTAACAATTCTCCATCATATACTTCCATCCTTCTGTACGCAAAATAAGCCTTATGATGCTGAAGCTCCAGCCTTAAGGATCATTCAAGGCTGTGTCACTTTGTCATGGCAAAATGCTGGGTAACTTAACTGGATCATTTTAATTGTGTAAAACCAATTATTATTAAAATTATTGACTTTCGAACAGAATTTATAGACACAACAAGCGTATCATCTACGCCATTTTTCGTTTTCTCAAAACCTAATGATGAATGGATCAATAGAAATGCTGCAAAATGACTTGGAATTAAATATTTTTATATTAACTTACATTGAAAGCTAGTAAGGTTTATTAATTCTCCTAAAAAAATGGAATTTTCAATGTCTACTGACTATCCAAATAAAGCAAGGCCCAGTTTCTGCCTAAGCTCCACCCTCATAGATCTTTTTAGTTTTTTTTTTTAATGCAACAATAAATTAATAATTTTCATTGTGTGAAGTATGTTAACTTTTGGCCGGGGTGCGTAAACACAACTAGCATATAATCGCCGTCGTTTTTCACTTTCTTTTTGCCAGTATTTATTAACAGAATTAAATATTTTTATATTGACTTCCATTGAAAGCTAGAAATGTTTATTAATTCTCCTAAAAATATTGGAATTTTCAACGTCTACTGACTTTCCAAATAAAGCGAGGCCCAGTTTTTTTGGCTTATGCTGAAGCAACAGCCTTATGGATTTTGGAGGCTGTGTTACTTTGTCATGGCAAAATGCTGAGTTACATGTTTTTTTTCATTTTTTAATGCAACAATAAATTAATCATTTTCACTGTGTGAAGTATGTTAACTTTCGGCCAGAGTGTGTAAACACAACTAGCATATAATCGCCACCGTTTTTCTTTGAATTTGACAGTTATTGTCACAACCTAATGATGAACAGACCTATTCATTAATAGAATTAAATATTTTTTTTACATTGACTTCCATTGAAAGCTAGAAAGGTTTATCAATTCTCCTGAAAAAGTTGGAATTTTGGACGTCTACTGACCCAGTTTTTTGGCTTATGCTGAAGCCACAACCTTATGGATTTTGAAGGCTGTGTTACTTTGTCATGGCAGAGTGTTAAAGGGTCAAATAATTAGTTTTTAACTGAATAGATTTACGTACATTTTTCTGAATATCTATACATGACATGCATATTGTTGCTGTCCTGCAAAATCAATTTTTTTCTGTTTTAAAATTTGTTACAGAATTTTTGATCATTTTGATAACTAAATTTCACGGTAAAGCGTAAATGCGATGGGTGCCGGCGCGAGGAATTATGGCCGTGCCTGACAGAGCATGAGCTTTAGCTAACCAGGTTTTAGCTTTAGCGTTAGCTCACCAGGTTTAGCTTTAGCTCTCCAGGTTTGGCTTTTGTGTCAGGGGTTGATGTAAACCCCACCCACTTTTAGGACCGCTCATTCCACATTGAGAGTAGAGCACTACTGGTGAAGTACAGCAGACACTTATTAGACGTTGGGAAGCTGTCCTTAAGGCATACTTTGTACATTTTTACTGGGGGCCCTGGGGGCCCAGAATGAATGGACCAATAGAAGTTCTCCAATTATGGAATTAATGGAATAAAATCTTGCCGTTGATTCCATTGGAAGTTACGTTCATTAACCGAATAGTTTTCATTGCGTGAAACACCTTCATTTCTCAGAACCTGTCCACACGGCGAGCATATGCCGCCATACGCCCGCACACGCCGCTCCCACGGGGCCGCGTTTACATCGCTACACATATAGATGACATTTGAATCGTACGTGTGATTTAATGGGCGGCGGTGTGGGAGTGTATGTTGTTTTCCCGATAGATATCTGGAAGGGAGTCTGCCTTGTGCGGCGAGTCGGCCGGCCCCGCAACACGAAACTACATTTAATGCATGAGAGTTTGCGGGGCCGGCGCGCGGCGTCAATAATTGATGAGCTCGGCGGAGTGTGGCGCTTTGGAGATGGGCTCCTCTTGGCTGCAGCGCCGCGTCGCGCCACAGCGCGAGAGAGAAAGAGAGAGAGAGAGGACGAGAGAGAGAGGGAGAGAGAGAGAGAGAGTGGCTCAAGTGTTAGATATTCTCTCTCGCGCGGTGTAGGATGTTATGGTGTGCCACCCACACTTTAGAGCAAGCGAGCTGTGAAATGTATTCATTGTAACATGGAAAATGGAGGCAAGGAATTGCCTGTAATGTCTGACAGGGAGGGCAATTTATTTATTTATTTATCTGTTTATTTATTTATTTATTTAACACCCCCCCCCCCTCTTTTTTTTTATTATTATAGGTTTGGGGAATGGGCAGCAATTTCATTACGGTGTGATTTGGGAGGGGGAAATTGCTCACCATTCACTGACCCCATCACAGCGGATCAAATGAGAAGTCAGCTCAAATAAAGTTAATAGTGCATTAACCGGCCCGAGCGCCGCTGAGCCCGTGAGCGCTTATTTCTCCTACAGCGGCTTGCCTTTTTTCTTTCTCTCACAACCTCCCACCCCTCGCTCTCTCTCTCTCGCTCTCTCTCAACCTCTCTCGTCCCCTCATTTGTCTCCCTTCCTTCCTCTCTCTCTCTTCTCTCGCCCCTTTGCAAAGCCGCTGAGCAGCTACTGTATGTTTGTACCTCAAGGCAGAGAGGGAAAGGGAAGAGGCAAAAAAAAAACACAAAAAAAAAACGAGTGGATTGGCTGCGATGTACAGGAATGAGGCCGAGCGAACCAATGGAGTGTGCCGCTGGCCCCTCCCATCTGCATATCTCAGCTCCGCCGCAGCTTCGGAAGAGGCAGGCTGATGAATAACATAGAGGGGACTTGTCTCTGGGATTATTAATTTCCCATCTCTCTCTCTCTCTCTCTCTCTCTCTCTCTCTCTCTCTCTCTCATATCTCGCTCTCCCGCTCCTTCCTCCACCTCTCTTTCTCTCTCTCTTTCTCTCTCTCTCTCTCTCTCTCTCTCTCTCTCTCTCATATCTCGCTCTCCCGCTCCTTCCTCCACCTCTCTTTCTCTCTCTCCATCTCTCACTCACTTTCTCTCTCTCTCTCTTCTATTCTCTCTTCTCTCTCCCATCATTCTCTCACTCTCTCTCTCTCTCCCCTTTCTTTCTCTCTCATCTCGCTTCCCCCGCTCCCCTCCCCACCCCACCTCTCTCTCTCTCTGTCTGTCTCTCTCTCCCCCTCATTCTCTCTCTCTCTCTCTCTCTCTCTCTCTCTCTCTCTCTCTCTCTCTCTTCTTTCTCTCTTATTCTCTCTCTCTCCCTCCCTCCCTCCCTCCCTCTCTCTTGCTCTCGCTCTCCGCTGTGCGTACCCCTCGCGCTCAGCTCCCCCCACCCCACCCCACCCCCTCCTCCGTTTTTTTTTTTTTTGGTTCTTGCCTCGCTTTTTGAAATGATCCTTTTCCTCAAGTGTGAGAGTGCAGAGAGTGCGCGAGCGTGAGTACATGGAGCCGCTCACTCTGCGCTAACGCTATCGCTAACGGCGCCCGGTAGCTCTTCCTCCTGTCAAGTGCGCGCATCACACTGGGGTGAGTTGATCTATGTTCGAATCAATATTCGGGCCGGTTGTCTGTGGGGGTGAGTGTGTGGGAAGGGGAGGGGTGGGTGGGGGTGTGTGGTCTGCGGCTGAAACAGAACAGAACAGAGTGAGAGAAGGTGTGTGAGTGTGTGTGTGTGAGTGTGTGTGTGTTGGGGGGGGGGGGGTGGTGGTGGTTATGCTATTATGAAATGTTGAAGCTGAGACTGACCTGTAAAGCAAAGAGCAAAGGGGATTTCTAGGGAGGACAGGAGTCAGGCGGCGAGCGTGCCGGCGCCCCTCTGTGAGTGTGTGTGAGAGAATGCCCTGGTCTCGAGGTGTGATCACCCAGCTAAGCGAGCAGCACAGCCGCCTTTGTTGCTAAACATCAAGTGTGCTTTAATCCCGGCTGATGGAGATTGGTGTGTGAGACCTTGATTGTAGAGGGAAAATGGCAATCGAAGGGGTTTTTTTTTTTGGGGGGGGGGGGGGGGGGGGGTAATGATGGGTAATTGAAATAGCTAGGCATTATAGTTTGTTTGGTTGATTCCCTTTTTTTCCCTTCCTCTCTCTCCCTCCCTCTCTCTCTCTCTAAACTTGTTGCTCTCTCTGTTAAAATATTGATGACTCTCTCAGGCTGCAGAAACAATAATGAGGGTAATGACATTTGCATTGGAAATTAGTTATGGGAGCAATAATAACTTATAATTGAATACTTAACAATTTATGTGACCTGCTTAGGCGCTAAATTATTTGTTGGGATAAGAATGGAGAATAATGGTGGAGAGAGTAATTGCTTTTGAATGCGGTTTGTTTACTTATTTATTTATTTATTTATTTATTCATTCATTCATTCTGGTGTGTTTTTAAGCTTTAAGTGCACATGCATGGGAATAGGGATAGCCGCTGACTCCCTCTTCCCCCCTGTTACGGCCCACCACGTGGCTTTGTTTTGATAGGATCTACATGGAATACGTCACAGTAGAGTATAGGGGAGGACGGACTAACCTGGAAGGAGGGGGAGGGGAGGGGGTGCGTTTTTTCTTTCTTTGATCTTTTGTAATGTATTCATTTGATTGTTTTTTAAATTGATATCATATTTCATACCTCAGGATTTCCACATTACCAGCTCCGTCCCGTGAGTGGACATCTTGGTCGTTTCCCTACCCAGCGCTGGGAGGTGAAGGGAGAATACAGCACGCAAGCGCGAGTCATTCTCTTCGTACGAACCATCCATTTCCGTGTCATCGCCACACAGCACGCAGCCCGGCTTTCGGTCGGAAACTATTTTCCGAGCGGCAGAAAACCCCCCTATCCAGTTTATATAATTTAGTGACTCACGATGTGGGTGCGCTGGGCATTATGCAAGTTTTTATTCTGGATTGTGCTTTGAATAATTGCTTGTCTACACAGCACCTACGAGGCGCACGCACACGGATGCCCCCCGGTAGTGGTCCGTGGCCGTCCCCTGCAGAGCATGTTTGTGTAAGCGAGCGAGTGAGCGAGAGTGTGTGTGTGTGTGTGTGTGTGTGTGTGTATGGTGGGGAAAGAACCAGATAGCTCCGGCGGAGAAGGCCGCTGCTCTTTTCTCTCTCTCTCTCTCCCTCTCTCTCTCTCGCGCTCTTTCTTTTTTTTACCCCAGTGGGCGATTTTGGATGGGTGAATCCTGTGGGTTTGCCTGAACGGAGGAAGCAACGCTGGCACATCAGGGCAAATTATGCCAGTGTGCTCCGGAGTGGGGATATTCGCAGGAATACTGCGTATGCCCTGTGCCTGCAATCTACTTTAGCACTCATTAGATCTGGAATACATCATGCAGATTTCGCCCAGTCCTCTCATTTGAAATTCCGCTCTACTTGACAGAAGTTAGAGAGGAGAATGTATAATCAAAGTGGTGCCGCTCTTTTTGGTGCGCCATATGATTTTCTGTTTTAAAATGAAGCCAGCGCTCGCAGGGCGCTTTTGAAAGCCTCGCCGTTGAAATATGAATGCTGAATTTGCCTGTGATTTAACTCCCTAACTCCTGTGTGGGTCCGTGTGCTAAGGCCCAAGCACGATGATGCATTCGGAAGATATGGGAGTGAGGAATGGAAACAATGGCAGAAAACTGAAGGTCTGTGAGGTGTAGTGTCCAGGTTTTTACTGCATCATTTCTGCCATCTGCAGTATTTAGATCGTGGGAAAATGCTACGATGAACGGACCAATCGAGATGCTCCAAAATGGCTTGGAATGAAACGTTGACACAGTTCAGTTCAGGTTGGCTTTATTGGCTCTATTGACTATCTGCATTAACTTTGAAGCTAAGGATATTTGGTGAAATTATATTAGCAGTAAAATAAATGACCATCAAATATTAATAATAATAATAAACAACAAAATAAGACAATATTCATTAAACACTTCATTCATTAAAATTAAAGTAAGCGATGTACTTCTCTTATTTCTGTCTGTGGGGTGTGTGGGATTTAGCAGGGTGTAGGTAGAGTACCTGTGATGAGTGCGGTGGCATGTTGTTCAGTTCGGGTCAGGATTTCCAGATTTGTGTGGACACTCAGGTTTTGGGTGCCCTTGTTTACGTTGTGTCACATTGTGTTTTGGGCAGCGGAGGAGGAAATGCAGCTCTGTCTCGACCTCATGGCTCTCACTCTCACACTGACCACACACTCTCTCCTCTCTGGACAGCCAGGACTGTGTGTAGAGCCTGCCCGTCTCTATACGGCCAGGCTGTGTTCACTGAGCCGGTACTTGGTCAGGATCTGTGTCTGCTGTGGATCTCTGACGGTGCAGAGATACTCCATAATTAATCATTATTGATCATTATTAATAATTAATTATTCATAATTCATGCAGTCTGTTTAGAGGCCGATAGGCTCATTCTAATTTACGCTGGGTTCTGGTGTGGATGTTGCATTTCTAGACAGTCTGTGTTATATATATATATATATTGGAGATTAGGGCTGGGCGATATGGTGAAAATATCATATCGCAACATTGACAGTGACCTGTAGATAAATTGCACCAGTAGGGGCAGAGTTTAAAAACTGCTATTCGAAATACTATCCCAGTCAAATTTGAGATATGCTAATAAATTATGATTTATTTATAATAAAACATGAAGTTGGTTAGTATTCTTCACGCACTGACGAGATCCAAAATATGCGCTAACATCACCATAACAAAATTTCACCAACTTAAATGTATTGTATGTATTTTAAATATACTGTGATGAATTTTTGCCCAACAGCCAGTTTAATACGTGCATATGCAAATAAAAATTGTTTGCATTCTGCAGTTGGTTCATGCATTCAGATTCCATGAAACATGATTTTAGTATTTCGTAGTGCCAAGCAAACCCTATAGTGCTCAAAGCCTTCATTTTATACATACCGAAATTAAACCTTTTTTACATTCGATGTAGCCTTGAAAACAGAATAAGCTATAGACCTAGAGTACTGTGCAGAGGTGTTAGGCCTCTGGGTGTTAATCACATTATTTAAACTATTTCTCTCAGCAGTGAGAGGGTGTTTACAGTAGAAGCTCCAGATCCCATCAGAACAGATGCAGGTGAACAGAAATCAAGAGCTTCTCATTCTGAAGAAAGAAAGAAGTGAGATCTTGTCGGTGAGCTAGTCTGAAGAACAGAGCTGGCTCGGTTCCTCCAGGTTTCTCCTGGACGCCCCCCCCAGTCCAGCCAGCACAGCGTGGAGGATGTGTTCAACTCCATCAGCAGCAGCAGCAGCAGCAGCAGCTCACCTGATTTACCATCATTAAGCCCAGATTTACCACCAAACCAGGTGTTGATATGAGGGGAACTCTAAATAACACTAGACTCCATGAGAGAGGAGAACTTTGGAGATGTTCTAATGATGAACACAGTAAAGGCGACTTTCTGTGTTTATTCTAATATCAGCGTTTTACTGAGCTAATATGTATGCACTGGTCAGATGACTCTCTGAAGCCGCAGCGGTTAGCTAGTCTGCACATATCTGTGTATAATATTGAGCTGTCTGCAGCAGCATGTTTTGACATGTTTAAAATGCAAGGCGCGCGTGGCTTTAGGTGAACTCCACGATCCGTGTTTTTTTTTTTTTTTCTTTTTTTTTTTTCTCGCTCTTAAATATTTTCCTCGGAGGCTGGCAGGGGAGCAGCGTGCTCTGTCATTTTCTGCAGGAGTTAAGTGCTGTGCAGAGTGCGCTGTTCATTCATCTATTCCAGAATTATTACAGGGTTAAGGAATGCTTGTTGTCTTAGCTTATCTGGATGTTATGTGCTGCCGAGGCCGCTAGATGGTCAGAAGAGGGTCGGGGGTGTTGGTGCTGATGTTGATCGGGGTGGGGGGGGGGGGGGGGTTGCAGGGAAGCCTCACTTTGGGGAGCCGGTGTGGCTTATTGACTGCGGAACACGGCGTTCCACCGTGCGACTGAGTGGTACCGGCATTGAAATGATAATGCAGCAAATGCAGATGTGCTTCTCTTCTTTTTTGGAGGAGCCCCAGCCCCCCTCAGGGAAGTGGTGGAGAATTTGCAAGGCCAATTGACAGAGAAAAGAGAGGGTGGAGGAGGGGTGGGGGGTAGATAAATACAAACGCACCTTCCTATCTATCACACCACCATATAAAGGAAGCAAGTCCCAAGCAAGCTGTTCATTAAAGGAAGCAGACTAGGGTTATGAAGCGCATGCAGTTAAGGAACGCCGCGTACCGAGGGTGGTAAAGTGATTGTCTTAATACTTTAAACTCCAGCATTAGCGAGCAGAGGGCGAGTCTATTGCTTTGTAAACATTTCCACATGAGCAGTGCAGTGCCACAAACACGAGCGATAAACCCCAGGTTGAACAAGAAGATAAAGCAACTGTTTCACCAGATTAAAAAGTGAGCCGAACGCCAGCTTGGCAGCGAGAGCACGCATTGCATGGATTATTTATAATGGGCGCAAAAAAATGCAAATCATGCAATTACAAGCCGTAAAGCCCATGTATTAAAATAAGAGAGCAGAATTAATACCTTCCACAGATGTGACGAAATGAAATAAATAAATTCAAATCCAGAAATTTGCATATGTTGACGTCTTGTGGGCGAAACGCAGTTAAACGACAACGTAGCATTTTTTACAAACGATCCGTTACTTATCATCAGTTTGTAGATTTTCAGCCGTTCGCAGGAATCACCAACCGTACAACCCCGTCACGTTCCCAAATGCAACAGGGTCGAAGGTTTTCTGCCAAAATGGCTTTAGCTAGCGTTTTCGCAGCAGATATTTCAGCTCTTGGCACTGTGCCAGATGTTTTTTATGTGAAAGTTAGCTAGATTTTTTGCAGAAATGGGGTTACGGCTTTGAGCTCGACAACCTTGCCGTCTTTGATGATGTCACTTCCTCAAAATAATATCTGAAAGATCAAACCATTATTTTTTACATGGGGGCGGGAAATGTCAGTGTAACGGGGTTGAAGAAATGACAGACACTGGAAAGTACTGCAGTGTTTAGAAATATTAATAAACTAAAACGTCAAACTGTATTTAAAGTAATCTTTAAATATTTATATATATATATATATATATATATATATACATATATATATGTGTATATATATATATATATATAAAGATTACTTTAAATACAGTTTTACGTTTTAGTTTATTAATATTTCTAAATATTTCTATTTAAAGTAATCTTTAAATATATATATATATATATATATATATATATATATATATATATATATATATATATTTTAAAATCTGTTGCACCACATATCATTCTGTTATGGTGATTTTCCTAACTGATAATATTAACCACACACTATACGGACAGACAAAAGTATTGGGACACCGGGTCATTCATTCATTGTTTTCTTCTGAAGTCAAGGGTATTAAAAAAAGAGTGCATCCTGCTTTTGTTGGAGGAACCATCTCTACTCTTCAAGGAAGTAGGCTTTCTACTAGATTTCAGAGGAGCATTGCTGTGAGGATTTGATTGCATTCAGCATCAAGAGCATTAGTGACCACCCCACCCAAAAAGTATTGGATGAAGCACCATCCATCATTCCAGAGAACAGAGTTCCACTGCTCCACAGCTCAATGCTGGGGGGTTTATACCCCTCTACTACCCCATGCCTGGCATTGAGGAAGAGTAGCATTCAGGGTGCCAATATTTTCATTGGCAATATTTTCTAGTCCTATACTGTTCTATTTGTAGCATCCTTCTCTACAGGGACTAGACAAGCTGTGTGTGTGTTTGTGAGCATTTGCACATCTTTTTCAGCAATGGATGCAACCTAAAGTAGCTGAACGCATTCATTTAAAGGGGTGTCCACAAATATTTAGATGTGTAGTGTATGTTTCCTGGAAATCCCTATACTCATATTATAGAGAACCGGTTCTCTATTTGCATGTTCTACCAGATAATTTGCATTAAATTACATTCTAACCTTGATCTGTGAGCTTAATTGATTTACAACACATATATAAAACACATAGAAGGTGCTTAACGCATGTCTCTAATCATATGCCTGCAGAAGAAGTTTCCAGTACCCGAATCAGCGTGCAGGCCTGCTGATACTGTAACGAACTGTAGTGTAATTTGCTATGGTTTATCATGCACTCCTGTTACCGTGCAGGCTTGCTTCTGCGTTGGAGAGGAGAAGCCAGCCCTGAAAGCCGAAGAAACAAAACAAACAATCCAGTGTAATGGCTTTCCGGGTCTTGCTTTCGCTTGGTGGGAAGGGTACGTTCTTTAAAAATCTGTTATCGGTTATGAACTGATTCGCCGTTGTTATGTTGAGTGTGTGCAGGGCTGTTTTTGTCCTTGCTGCATTTGCTGTGTGCAGGCTGCGCTGGAGTTTATTCGAAAGGATAGAAGTCTGCAGCTAATCCTCTGGTTTGTACATACTGTAGGCTTTGATAGGGGGAAAAATGAAGATCTGGTGTGGGTGTGCGAGATTAGGCTTATCTTTAATTGCATTGTATATATGGATATCCGCAGTGACATTGACAAAACGGGCCGCTTCTGCCTCCACAATGAGCCCCAAGAATTCGCAGGTTGAAACAGTGGGCGCCGGAGCAGCGGAGGAGTGGCCGTGGGTGCTTATGGTGGCTGGAAGGTGGGAGATACACCGTGATGAATAATACACTCGGATTGCTCGCTCACGTAACTCCGTGGCCACTCTCTGTCCTTAAAAAACCTCCAGCAGTTCTGCTCTGAGAAAACATCTTGAGGAATTTCAGTGAAGAGACATCATGGGATACGTACAGTCAATGCTGTTAATATTAGCATCATCATATCATGGTAACGGAAAATGATGCTATAGTGTTTTTTACAGCAGGACAAAAGTATTGGGACACATGCTCATTCTTTGTCTCTTCCGCAATCAAGGTTATTAGAGTCGATCCTGCTTTTGTCATCATTAACGCAGTTCCACTGCTCCACAGCTCAATGCTGAGGGGCTTTATAGCCCTGTAGGCCACACTTTGCATTAGGCATAGTGCAAATAGGTTCATGTTGATCTGCTCCAGACAGTCCTATTCTATTGGCAGTACTTCTCCACAGGGACTAGACAAGCTGTATATGTGTATCTGTGTCAGCAATGCCTTCATTAGAAGGGGTGTCCACAAACATTTGGACATGTAGTGCACTTTGCATTTTACTGACGCTCTTATCCAAAACGACTTACATTTGAATCGTGTAACACAAGCAGGAGAATGTAGAGCTTGGGCTTTTTATTATTATTAAATGAATTGAAATGAATAAAAAAGCTAATTATAAAAAGATTAAATGAATCTAAATTAATTAATTAATATTAAGTATTAAAACTTTTGGTCTGCTGGTCCAAACTGAACTGCAGATTTCTAACAGAACAATGAAACTAGTCATAGTCAATAATTAGTCAAAATGTAATTAATGTATTAATTTTAAAAATATATTTTTTTTTAAATAAAAAAAGAAACATGAGGACTGTTAAATGTTCTTTGAAAGTATGAACACATTTGATGATTTTAGACCAGTCATTTTTTCTCATCGTCATGAATTAGGTTGTTGCACAGGAATGGGTTAACCCTTTAAACAGCTTATGGCCAGCCAGCGGGCGAAACTCGTTATTACGAACTGCTATTACCAGAGAAAAGCTCCAACCGTTTGTACAGAAGTCAATGTAATTACTGAGTAATACATCTTACAGCATTAAAATAGCTATCAAGGATTTTGTACCAGCCCATTAGACGAATACCCCAAAACATCGTCAATGTAAGCTGTAAATAGTAATACAAATGTGATCCCACACACAATATAAAAAAAACGTGAGCTGTGCCAAATATTTCAGATGAATAATAAACATTATAGCCTACAACAAGAAAATACTAGAATATTTTGCTATTTTTTTATTAAAGTCATTGTTTTATTCCCAACCTATTAGATACTAGAACATAGGACGACAACAATTGGCCCAAACCAATTCAACTACGCAGACAGTCCGGTTCGGCTAAGCTAACACACAAGTCAAGGTACTCGAAGAACAGTTCTGTGTAACTGCATTTTGACACCCTGAAGCAAATTCATGGAGAATTCCGACGTACCTAAAGATTCCCACCCTTAGCACAGATCCAGATTAGCATTAGTTGGTCCTGCTACTGAAGTAATAGACTATCTACTAGAACATCTAATCATCCATCTCAAAACGTCTGCTGGAGACGGTCGCACTGGGACTGCCTTGTAGATGGCATTGTCAGTATAAGTTATGTTTTATGGGAGCCTTTGATTTAGCATATTTTAAAGGCAAGCACTGGCGCGACAGGGGAATTTTCTGTGAATTAATGTTGCATTACATATTTGAAAGAGGGAAGACAGAAGCTTTAGGCAGGAGTATCAAGAGCCGCACAGTATATACGCCGCAGATTGACTGACTGTTTAGGTCGAGTGTAGGAGGACGCAGACTCATAACTGCATCGTACAGCTGTGATTTTAAGCCGTTTCCATTGTTGTCTGAGCGGCCTTGTGAAGTTTACAGTAGCTTCAGCTACTGACCCTTAGAAATAGCAGTTATTGCCAGCCTTTTAAGCTTGGTGTGGTATTACATTCATTATTTAGCACCTGGAGCTCATTGAAAGTGGAGGAATTCGGTGGAATTTGACCTTTTGTTCAGCACCACATTTGAGTTTGTAAGGATTTTTTTTATTATGACGTGATGATGAAATTTCTTTAACTAAAGGATACAGAGGTATACTTCAGCCTCTAAATACCAGTCTTTCAATCTTTTTAACTTAGTCATCGTCTAGAGCATTTGAAGAACATGGAAAAAACTGATGTTTATATATTGCAGAGAAATCTGAGCGCTGAACACTCGCAGTTAAAGTCCAGGCATCTTCGGATATCTACAACCAACTGGAATTTGGATGAAAGAAAAGAAAGTCCAGATTAAAGTGGGTGAATAATGCACTTACTCCAGTCTATGACTGGTCCTAGCGTGGGCTAGGGATGTCCTGATCCAGGTATTGGCTATTTTAAGCCAAATCCAGTTCAGATCCTTTGTTTTTACCACTGTGTTCTAGCATAGCGCTGTCTGATGTCCTCTGCCACACTTTACCCTCTGCAGTCTGTTTATCTAATAGATAATACCCACAAATCAATATCAAAACATTCAGAACAGTCTCACATCTCACAATAATGAGACCCTATGTGAGCTAGAGCACTGAGTGAGGAGGTATTCCGACCCAAAACCTGAAAAATTACAGCCCGATTTTAGAAATTCTCCAATTTCTTGTGAAAACATAGCTTAACTCACATGGACAAATTGTTCTGATGCTTGGAATGAGTTCCAGTGAATTGAAAACCATTAAATGATCAGGGTGGTCAGTCAGACTGGATTATGAGACATTAAACACACAAAAAAATAAGTGAGCTGGTTTATTAAATCCTGATTATTATATTATATCATATTATCTAAACGTCAATAGGAATTAGCAGCACATCTTTTTGCGTGTGCATGTACGACAGTGTTTACACTCTGCAAGTCCAGATCCTAGTCCCTGCTCCATCCCGCCCGAGATTCGGCCGGACTCTTCACTGCAAGCTTTTTCTCTCTCTGCAGCAGAATCCTCCGCTTCAACCGCCTCCATCTTACTGCATTTAAAACCAGCCTGCAGGCCTGTCCCCCATGCCCCTCTGCCCCCAGACTCAGCCCTGTTACTGCACGACCACACGGTCACTAATTGGCCCTGATCCACCCTACTCTGCTCTAAGTGGGCTGTCTGGAGCTTTTCTCTATTAGGCTCTACCCCCTCCACCACCCCCTTCCTCCACTGCCTCTTTATACCATTACCTAAATGAACCTGCGCCATCAGAGAAGTGGACGAGCGCCACGCTAACACACAGCTATTGATTTGTGGCTTATTCGATGCGATGATATCTCCATCTTTAATCCGCAAAGGGGGAGGTGTAGGATTGGAGGGGCGGTGGGGGTTGGGGTGGGGGGTGAAAAAAGCAGCTTGAGAGTAGCATTTTAAATGTATCATACGCTCGGATGATTTACAAATTAATTATACATTTGGTGATAATACAGTTCGCTTGCACAAGGTTCACTTAAGGGCTAAACTCTTTAGGCTGAAGGAAATAGGCACATGCATGAATATTCATGAATAGCTGCGAGCATGCTGAGGGTTTTTTTTTTTTTAGTTTTTTTTTTTTTTTTTTAATTCTGTGATGGGGAAACGTGCTTGACCGGAGCCAAGCAGTTTAGAGCGTGAAGTGCGAGAGTTGCCAAGGCTTAAATGAATTGAACTACCCCAGCTCTTGCAGGCTGTGGGCGGAGTCACGGACGATGTGGCGCAGATTCGACACTGCCAGTGTTTCATATTGGCAGGATATGAAACATTTCTCCTCATGCAGGTGATCATATTAACACACCAGTGTGGCGTATTCAGACAGGAAACGGGCCGTTTTTAACAGCGATTATTGCACTGCGGTTCAACTCTTCTGTTCGCCATTATTTGCCGCCGGTGTTGGAACAAATGCTTCTTCCTGCAAAACAAATCCCCAAAAACCTAAAACTGCTTAAGAACCAGAGAGGAATTGGATTGGTTTTACTTAAGAACATTAGTGACTCCAGTCTCTTTAAACGAAGTACAAGCATTAAAGTTAACTGAGCTGAGCCTGACTTGCTTGACGTGCCTGAATTCTCAGCAGAGGTGGGTAGTTAAAGCTGGAAATCGGGAAAGCTTGATGGATTTGTACTTTTCAGAGCATCGATTGATGAGACTTGGAAGACCACTGGATAGAAGTTCCCTAGGGCAGTACGGAAGTGGGAAAATTACAGAGGTAATTCGGACTGATCTGATTGCCATCAGCAAATGATGATCTGGGAGGAGACTGAAAAAAGAAGGGAGGGAACTTAGAGAACTTTGGGCTTTGGGTGGCTTCGGCTCTTGGTAGGAAGTCAGTACCCCCTTTCTGATACGTGGGACTAGGCATGAGAGATATGACAGAGCTAAAGGGAAGTGAGGGTTGACAAAGACTTGTCTAGGATGCATGAACATAGGTAGGTAGGTTTGGAGGAGGAGCTTCAGGCATGTTCCTCCTGACAAATCCTAAAACAGTCAGTCAGTGGAGCATCAGCATGATTCTGAAGCTGCAGTAGTATTACAGTAGTAACAGTGCTTTCATTATAAGCATGGGCTCAGACTGCTTCAGCCACTTCTATCCCCCCTTCTTAATGCATATGTTCGTCCGGTGCTAGACTTTCAGCGCACAAGTCCGAGGCCGTTCAGGGCCTTGCAATGACTTAGGTTTGCAGAGCATATTATTGTGTATTTGACAGTTCTTGACAGTTCAATTTTAGCCCCGGCGTTCAGCTGACATTATTCTATCAGTGGCCTGTATAATCTGAGGCTGTAATATGCAGGCCGCGGCGGATGCTTATTTCCAGGACCTCTGCGGCAGGGGCTGGCCACCTCCATCACTCATCTCGCCATTACCTAATCTAATGCATCTCGCTGGGCGGCTGCCGGAGCTTCATTTACTGTAAGTGCTGGGAGCTCTCTTCTGGCGAGATTGTTATGTGCACTAGTAGCAAACCTGTGCTGTCGGGAGTGGGAGGTTGGGGGGGTTGGGGGCTGTGGGGATGTGGAGGGGGGGTCGGGGGAGGGGGGGGGGTCGGTAGATTGGGATCGGTCAATGGGGAGCATGGAAACACGAGGGCAGTAAGAGAGAGAGAGGGAGGGAGGGAGGGAGGCGTGGGAGAGAAAAAGGTGGGGGGGGGGGTTCTGTGAGAGAGGAAGATGGAGGTGGAGAGAAAGAGATAGCGAAGGGAAACAGGCAAGGTGAGATAAAACGAGCTGGAGAGAAGAAAATAAAGGGAGAAGTGGGATTCTGTAGCACGGCATGCTGTGTTGGTGGCCAAAACGAGAGGGAGCGACTGAGAATTCTGAGAATCAAGCAATCCCAGATCAGATCAGTATCCTGTAACATGAGGCCAGAACTTCTTAATAAGAGAGAAGAAAAGTTTAGAGTTAGGCAGTGCAGCTCAACCAATCTCATGTCATACAACTTCCACTACGTCTACGGCTACGTTCATACAGCAGGTAACAGCGGCCCAAACCCGAACAGCAAAAAATACACTGAATCCGACAACCGGTTCAGATTTAGTGCCACCTTCATATGTGGTACAAAAATCCGATACCTAGCCACCGCCGCATCGGAATTCATGCCTCATGCCATCAACCCAGCTCGACATTCCTCATAAATGCACCCCGAGGAGAAGGGAAAATTGACCACAGCAGTGAGGGAGGTTTTCAGTGGCGGGATATCGAGGTAACAGACCTCATAAATACTTGGGGTGATGTCTCAGTTAGATGGCACATATCGCAGCTGCTCCGTGTTTGCAGAAATTTCTAAATAAATGTCCAAACGTGACCAATAAAACTCACGCAAAGGAAGTTTAAAGAAACCGAGGACACATACCAAATAAGTGAGCATGGCCTAATAACATAAATACCTAATTCAAAGGATAGTGGATAGTGGACCTTGGCGACACTTTACTTCCTTTGTGCACTGGCTTCTGTTGATGTACTGGTGCCCAAGGTTCGAAGAATCCTGAACGACCGAGTTCATTTGTTGTAAAACAGCTATTAAGAATTCATATACTCTGTGGACAAAAGTATTGGGACACCAGCTCATTTTTTGTTTTCGTCCAAAATCAACTTATTCAACTGTATCCTGGTTTGTTGGAGTAACTGTCTCAACTGTCCAAGGAAGAAGGCTTTCTACTAGATTTTACTAGAGGATTGCTGTGAGGATTTGATTGCATTTAGCAACAACAGTGATAGAGAGGTCAGGATGTTGGACGATCACCACTCTACCTCATCCTCAATTCCCCAACTCATTCAAAAAGTACTGGACTGAGCACGGTCCATCATTCCAGAAAACACAGTTCTTCCACTGCTCAATGGATCAATGCTGGGGGGCTTTACACCCCTCTAACCCACGCCTGGCATCATGTTTCGAGTCGAGTCCTATTCTATTGGCAGTACTTCTCCACAATGACTAGACAAGCTGTTTGAGTCAGCGTCAGTGTCAGCAATGGGTGCGACTTAAAGTGGCTGAATGCATCAAATCATTAGAAGGGGTGTCCACAAACATTTGGACAGGTGGCGTATCTGCATTAGCACAGAACAGCATCAGCGGCTGTGTGAATATGCAGAAAGGGACGAGTTTAACACTCTGGTTCTTCACTCTCCCTCACTCTTTTCGTTCCTCGTTCTATCTCTCTCTCTCTCTCTCTCTCTCTCTCTCTCTCTCTGCTCCTCCCCCAGCACTATGGCTTCCCACCACCCCCTTTAAGCATGCTAATAAAGAGCGTTTGGGGAAGATGACATATCAAGCACGATGCTGAGGCTCGCAAAAAAAAAAAAAAAAACCCAACAACAAATGGCTGCATGTCTGGAGCGCAAGCGGAGAGGTGAGGAGTGGAGTAACCCAGAGATATTTCACCGAAACTGGTCTTTCCGGGCCAAACGGCGAGCGAGCCGTCTGCCTCCCCCCGCTGACAGCTGGGGCGAGTTTCATCTATGAGCTGATTTACTATAGGCCAGATGAGGCACACATACTAAGCCGGCTTTTAAATCATTTTTAAAACTGTCAAGTGAAATGCTTTCCAGTAAAACCGGCGAGCTAACATATTAGCGTTGCCTTGGAAACGCAGGGAAAGAAATTGTTTGATGTATCCTCGGCGGGTTTAAATGAGGCTAGGTTGGTGTGCGCGTGTGCATGTGTGTGTGTGTGTGTGTGCGAGCGCGTGTGCATGGAAGTTTGCTCGCTGGCTTGTTTTGCATTCCGTTCCAGCTAATTGTCTTGGATGGCTTGTAATTAATCAATGTGTTTTTGTCAGGTCGCCGCGCTCGCTTCGCAGATCTGTCAATAAGTCAAGCCGGCCCCGTCATACGTATCAGCGGCTTGTGAGAATCACCGCCACAATTAAAGCCACAATTAGAGACAAGCCCCGCAGTCCCACGGTGCCCCCCCACCCCCCGACCCACCAACACACACACTCACTCACTCACTCACACGCGTGCGGAGCGAGGTGTGGGCGTACGTCTATGTATGCAGATCCACTGCGACTAAAAGAGGTGCGACGAAGAGGTTGCTGCCGAGGTCTCTAATGCTAATGCGCTTTGTCAGCGGCGTGTGCGAGGGGTGATGGAGTGCCGGTGTTTATGGGGACGTTCTCGGTGACAGTTCGTGATTTCTAGTCCCTCCGTCTGTCTACTACACAGCGCAGAGGTCGGCACCGCCGCCCCCCGTCTGTCACCTCCGCTACTCTTCACGAAACGGCGAAAAACAACCTGGTCCTTGCACGCTCAAGCGGTCGGCCCCAGCTCTCTCAGCGACCCGAGCTTTCGCTGTTGGGTCTATCGAAGCTTCAGCAGAGCCGCAAGCAGATCCCCAAAGCTCCTAAAGCCGTGGATTTCCTCGCCCGCCGCCTCACAACAAACCCAGCAGATCTGCCTCAGCCACTCCGATGCACCGCGGCTTGTCTATGAGCAGCTGCCTGCTTGCGCTAGGCAGTGTGGATAAAATGTAAAATTGCCATATTTTCGAAGCATATTATACATTAATGTTTGCATTAATGATGTTAATGATTTAATGAATGCATCCTGTGTGCTATTTAGGGCTGTGTGTTGGCAAGAACCTGGTGATACCTCAGCATACCACACCTGAACATACTGTACTCTTCCATTTATATGCACAACACTGGCAACAGTGGCAGCGTTAGCGTTCTGGGCAAATGCAGCTAAACCATACACATAACACAAAACCATCAAAAATGGAAACAGCTGCCGTGCAACTGACTGTACGAACAGATTCAGCGAGAATTCAGATCTTTTCTTTTACTGACTGAGGAAAGCTGAAGAAAAGACAAAACAACTGAAATCCAGGCATCGAAATGTGTGGGAACTCACTGGTCACACGCTCTGCCATAGTTGAAAGTTGCTAAATGAGCCTGAAAACAGTCAGACTTCGTGCTCTCGGATATGAGATCTGCCCCGTTTTTTGTGTGTCCGTCAAGCTTTTGCTTGAAACTGACCAATGGACACTCAGACACTCGGCTTCTGCCTCTCGCCGTTTATATACTATTTTATTTTTTTCTTAATTCAGTTTTGTTTTATTGTTTTTATTCCTGTTTTGATTTTTATTATGATCCGGTGTTGACCTGAGGAGGACGGGTTCCCCTTTTGAGTCTTGGTTTCTTCCTCTCGACCCGAGGGCGTTTTTCCTTGCCACTGTTGCCACTAGCTTGCTCAAAAGAAGCTCATTTGTTGTAAAAAGCCTAGATGAATAAAAATGAATTGAAATGAAATTGAATTTTGTGAAGCGGAGACTCCGACAATGGTGAACCCATTCCAAGCACCAAAACAATCCGTCCAAATGAGCAAAGCTAGATTTTACATTTCATTTCTCCGGTTTAGGTTCAGATTATCTCCACACACAGGGCTCTATTCCACACAAGGTCTCATCATAGAGAGAGATGAGACTGTTCTAATTAATATCAAACATGAGGGTGTTATCTTTAGCCTCCAGAGGGTTCAAATAAACCAGGTTGAGGTGGTACCATCTGCGCCACTTACGCAACTTACAGCCCTGTCCCGGTAATACTTTGAGATAGTACGATTGTTTTTGCTGACCATCGTAAAAATACACCACAACCTCCAAAAAAAAAAAACCTGCCTCTCCAGCCTTATACCACACAGTAAAAGACGACCTTCTGAAGGAGATATTCTACAGAGTCCGCCACTACAGATCAAACATGAGCCCATACATGAGCTCGGCCATACGCTACATAAACCTGCTGACTGGACTCACTGCAGTCATATTATGTTCCAATCCCGACGCCTGAATATTCTCAATAACTGAAAGCCTACATTTCCCATCAGCCTGTGGTAAAAGTAGGGGTTGGATGCGGTGCTTACTTCAGCTCTGAGAGAAGAGCTGAGGATATTAAGGGAAAGGCAGTCACATAATAACAAAAGTAGAGAAGGAAAACAACACGATTCCTTATCGTGGGAGTCTCCCGCCCCCAGGAGCCCCGAGGAGAAAGAAGCTGAGAACGTTTCTGACAGTTTGTGGCTCTTCACAGGAAGCATCTGACATGTGGCAGGGAATCTGATAGGTGTAAACCTTTAGTAACCCTAGTTTAAACCCTGGGGCATCCACAAGTCACACATTTAATGTATAGCTCAGCCCGATCTCTCCCTTTAACCCACACTGTGCCCCCTGCAGACGATACAGCAGCGCTGTTACTCAGCAACGCTGTTTATGTTTTATTTAAAGGCTTCTAGCTGAGCCAGACGCATGCAAATGTCACACGCATCTGTACATGCGCAGTTAGGAGCATCGCCTCGTGTTTCTCTTGCAGCAGCATTGGAAGGGCATTTACAGTACAGTAGACGTTGCCAGCAGTAGCGGGAGATGTTTTGTCTGAAAATAGTTCCATGGAGCAGGTTTGTTGAGCAATTTGGGTCGTTTGGAACCGTAACAGATGGGCCATATTTCGGAGATGTTGCATCCTTGGCGAAAATTAATAGCACAACTTTTACAGCAGCTGACACTAATGCTTCTTTACGCTCGTTTTTGGAGTATTTTTATGCCGCGAGTCGAAATTAATGGCTTCGGTTACTACACAGTGTAAACATTTATAATGGTAATTTTAAAACATCTGGCAATAATGGGATGTATCTTGTTAGACGGCGAGGCTTGTCTTAAAAGTGAGCGTAATTATGACAGATGCCAGTCCTCCGAACTCACTCGTGGAGAAACGTGCACAGGCCCATGTGACGCCGACTCTTCATTCGGCTGTTTAATAAGCCTCAGGATTGATTGATTTCAATGGGAAAAAAACAACAACACAGTATCCTTGTTAATGTTGGTAAACAAGGAGTGAGACCATAAAATGTCATTTATTTAACCAGCGAATCGCATTCAATCTAAAACGTCTGGAACTGAAACGTGCCGCGAAGCCCAGTTCCGAACCTCCTCAAGCTTTGCGCTGATAGACACGTCGCCTGGACTACTTCTAACGCTCCCAGAGCACAGCGGCGAGGTGCGTAACTGTTGTGATTAAAATAATTGATTGGCGATGGGTCTGGGTGGCGGGGGCCTCCCGGAAGGCTGGCTTTTTTTTTGTTGCAGGGCTGGCACACACATCTGTGTCCTGGCCGGCTCCAGCGGCTTGCTGTGTGTGTCCATCTGTGGCTGATTAGTTCTGCTCTTAGTGTACCTGCGCGCCTGGTCCAGAAATCATTACGCCTGGTCATACCTCTCCCAGCTCCGCTTCGTAACATCTGCCACGACACAACCATCAGAGACCCCGCAACATCTGCCTCAGAATCACAGCCTTTGTTCCAAGCTGACAGTCTGTCTGTCTCGATCCCAGCCTCACCCTGTCTGTCTTTTTCTGTCTCACTTTCTTCTGGATAATTTACAGTCTAAGCTATTCATAGAAACTGAAGGAAAAAAACCCATACTGATATATATATATATATATATATATATATATATATATATATACACTGATCAGCCATAACATTAAAACCACTGATGTGAAGCGGCAATCTACAGTGTGAGCTGTAAAGAGGTGGGATCTACATATTAGGCAGCAAGTAAACAGTCAGTTCTGTGTAAGGATCTGAGCGATATTGACAAGATGTAAAGACCCCTAAATGAAGAGAAGCTTCTTTAAACCTTTAAAAGTTTCTTCCCATTTATCTTTTTTCCAAACGTGGTGTTTTCTGGAAGCAAAAGTGGTTCTTCTATGGTATCACTAAAAGAACCCTTTGAAGCATCTTCGTTTTTAAGAGTGCAGTGACAGTAAGTTGACTTTTACTGATTCATGTCATTGAATTCTGATCCACTGGACTGAATCGGGACATCCCTACACGATACCCCAATAAACACAAGGAAGTGTGTAAGTTGGGCTCAAATAGTTGCTCAGCAGACTAAGATACTATGGCCAGAGGTTTGCTAGTTCAAAGCCTGGAAGGCACAGGCGTCTGCTGGCTGATGTATCCTAGCTGGGGCTCTGGCGCTTTCCTCTGAGCGCGTTGGCTGCCTGGTTATGCTGCAATGACGGCGGCTGACTTGACTCTCCTAGTGTCTGGAGCGTTGCTAGTGATGGGGTGCCCTATCGAGGGAGTGGGTTAATTGACTTAACTAAACTGGGGCGAAATTTTGGTGAAAATAGAAATAAAAGATACAGCAATCTGTGCTGGGGGTGCGACGTATATCAGAGCCGAGAGCCCTGCAGTTCATAAGATACAGTGCAGACAGCCGGAGCCAGACTAAATGACATGATTTCAAGGTTAAACATGATGCATGATTAATGTTCTTTCAGCTTGGTCTTTTCAGCCAGAGAAAGAGGGCGAGCGCGGGGTGGTGTGGGGGGGAGGGGGGTGATTGTGGGTGACGGTGGTTGGAAATGAACGTTCTGCAGCCAGTGTGTTTGTGTCGATGCATGACAGCCCAGTGGAGAGCCACCTCGCCACTTTGTTTCAGCTGTGTAAATAATGCCTGTAATTAACATCACCTGTACCTGACAAGTGTTGGAGGGCGGCAGAAGCAGAGATGCGGCGGCCTGATGAGCGCTTTGTGTTCAGGCTGCTGTTGCTGCCACCGTCACGTTCACAGCTGTGACAGCAGCCATATTGCAGGAGCTGCATGTGCGAGAGTGCCGTCCTCAGCCAGCTCGAGCCGAGTGCGTGCGCTAGCTGATTTAGGGTTGACTTGATTAAAAAGAAAAATACTTAATTAAAATGTAGGTCCTCCCCAGCGGGCCCCGGACGTTAACTCTGCGTCAGAAAGACGTCGGACAGACATTGATTATCTTCGTCCACCGTGGCATCTGTCAAAGACGTGGATTCACATATTAGGCAGCAGTGGAACAGCCAGTGATGTGTAGGAGACAGAAAAGGGCCAAATGGCTAGACGACTCGACGGTCAGAACATCCCCAAAACATCAGGCAGGTCTTGTGTGGTGTTCCCGATGTGCAGTGGTCCCAAAAAAAAGGACAACCGGTGAACCGGCAGCAGGGTCATGGTCAGCTAAGGCTCATTGATGCTCATGGAGGCCCCAGGACTTAATTGAGCTGGTGCCAGATACCACAGGACGTCTTCAGAGGTCTTGTGGCGTCCACGCCTAGTGAATATAGTCCCATTAGTGGTTCTAATGTTATGGCTGATCAGTGTACATGCAGATTTACACATGCTTACATGCATACATAGCATATGCATGCATTCTTACTTGCAACTTGCAATACAGATGAACACACACACACACACACAAAGCTCTGACATCCTGGCTGGTGGAGAGTTGGCCTTGTGGTCTGATTGCTTGAGCTAATCAGAGGAAACTCTTTTAATAGCCCTGTGTCTGTGTGTGCGTAGGTGTCTCTGTCTCTGTTCTATGTAAGTGTGTGTGTGTGTGTGTGTGTGTGTGTGGTAGGTAAAAGAGGATGCATGTCTGTCATTGTGTGCCGTCGCATGTTTCCTCCTGCTCTTGCTCCAGTGTGGAGGGGCTGGACGTTGATGGTGACTCAGGCCTGAACCGTTGCCGTGCATTAGCCGCTCTGCTGTCTTTATCATGTTAACATGCACCAGACCCCCCCCTCCCCCAAAACAAAAAAAAACCCCAACAATCAAACAGCTGTGCACATCTGCACTGTAAACAAGTCATCAGTCGGGAGCCTGATGGAGTAAGGGGGAGGAAAAGGCGAGCAGGCGTTGGTTTGCCTGTGATCTCCTAATAGAATTATTCACACGCAGCTAAAAAAGAAGTCGCCGCGGCTCTAAGTCGTAATTAAGGTGTCAGAGGCTTGCTTAGATAACCTCGGAGCAGGCCTGCACCGCTGGCATGCTTTTTGTTGTACTTTGCAGCCGGGTTCCTGTGCGTGTCTCTCTGTGTGTGTCGGCGCGTTCCCATGTGTGAGCCTCGGTCTCGGTATCTAAAGAGGCTTTCTGTTACGTAAGCTGCGGCTCTTTGAGCGCCGCGCGTTGCGTGCGCTAGCCTTGAGCGGGATAAATTCGCTGAGCACTCCCTCCCTCCATTCTGCCCCAGCTCTTTCACGCTATCGTGCCCCAAATGTGACAAAGGAGTCTACAGCTCCCCTAATGAGAGGCTTCAGAGGGAGGAGCGAGGGAAGAATAGAAGAAAGAGGGAAAGAGAGAGAGAGAGGACGAGAGATAGAGGAGTTGAAAAAAAGGGTAGCTCAGGGAGCAACGCGCTCCCCGCATCGAGCTTAGCCCGAGGACGTTAGCGAGCACGATTTTTTTATTCCTCTTGAACCTGTCTGCCTCACTACAGTGTGATAAAATCTATTAAGTGAGCCTGACAGGTTCCAGACTGGCTCCATATGGCTGGTCTGCCTGTTACTGGCCACTTCAGCCACATGAAAGCCACAGCAAATAATTACAGATAGAGAATTATGTTGCCCTTGCGATTCTTAACATTTTAAAGAAAAGCGTATCATATTACGAACATTTTTGAGGATTCAGACCCTCTGCGACATCGGTGGGATCATGAAATAATAATAACCTGAGTCAAGTAATTATTAGACTATTTAATTAAAGCTTCAATTGAGTTTTTTTTTTGGTTTATTTGAAAGTAGTAGTATTTCTCAGTGAAGAGCCGCCATTATAATGAATGTCCCGGGGGGGGGTCATCAGCAGCCGAAGTCAGAGAGTGCACAATTGGCCGCGCTCTCTGTCCTGTAGGGTAGATGGCGCTCTTTCCCCCTTATCATGCTTAAAGCCATGTTGGCCGGCACAGAGTCTCTTAGCTGGTTTAAAAAAAGGAGGTGTCGGCTGGCTTTGCATGTATCGGAGGAGACGTGTGTTAAGCCCATACCCTCCTGGTGGTGGGACCATTGGTAGTGCTTGGGGGAGCTACATTTCTAACTTCAAGCTAACTTCAGCTACAGTCAATCAGCTAAGACATATTTGGTATCTGAACTTAAGCTTCTTCAGTTAAGATCGGGAGATGCTAGGCTAATGTTGCTAACAAACACAATTTACCTTGAATGTCAGCAATTTCATCTCTGTAAATACAGGCTTTCAAATCACTATTTTATAGTAGAGACCTTAAATCAATATCACGATTACGATTGGTGGTCTTGGTCTGTGGTCTCAGAAATGACGCAGACTCTTTAAACTGTTCTGAGAGCGCTCCTAAACCCATTGAGGTCACCAGAGGGCGCTCTGCTCGAACACAGTGGTAAAAACAAAGGATCGGAAAAAGATCGGACTTAAAATAGCCAATACCCGATCCATTCAAATATTATCCATGATCCTGATATACTGGATCGTTTCGTAATATCTCTGATGCGTGAGTGTGTATGTGTGTGTGTATGTGTGTGTGTGTGTGTGTGCACTGATGCCTTCCTTGTTCAAAAGACAGAGCCATGCCCGTTCCCCAGCACGAGCCGAGCAGGCTTCCGGGTGCCGACCCTGCCTGGCTGATTAGTAAATTAACCCAAAACACGGCTGGCTAACGACCTTGCTTTATTAGCGGCACCGTCAATGTTTAGCCAGCATGCTGAGCCGGGCTTCTCTTGCTGCAACGTGCCAACCAACCCTGCAGGGGCTGGAGGCCCACTGAGAGCAGAATGGATCTGGGGGTGATGGAGGGATGAGAGGAAGGAAAAAAAGAAGGAGCGAGAGCGAGAGAGAGGGAGAGGGAGAGGGAGAGCGCATGCAGGGTGGACACAGCCGGCTGAGTTCCTCCAAGTTGGGCCACACTAGAACATGAGATTTGCAGCCTGGAATAGAAAGCAGATTTGTTCCAGTGCAGCGGCAGGGGGAAAGGCTACGGGCCCGCGCTCCAGAAATGTATATGTGCTCCACATGAGGAGAGCAGGCCAGCCTGGAACACGCTGGTCAAGATTGATGTGTATCAGAACAGAGCTGGCGGGAAAAGAACAGCTGCGGGGAGGACACCGCTCAGGCCGTATATCTGCTGTCTAATTCCCTCTCTCTCTCTCTCTCTCTCTCTCTCTCTCTCTCTTCTTCCCCACATGCATATTCACTTTCTTCTGTGCATGATGTCATCCACATAACCCTCCTGTACACATACCAGCTGCTTCCTTTTCTCGACTTCAGCTACTCGCTACGACTAGAGGTGGCAGGTTTGCCAGTCGGGTGCCAGAAAATGCACAGATGCCCAGACTTTCAAATGTTTAAAGGAATAATCAATGATTATCTCAGTAAAGACATGCCAGCTTTAGACTTTTAACATTTACATTTAAGGCATTTAGCAGACGCTCTTCTCCAGAGTGACTTACAAAAGTGCTTTGCTATTTACCCCAGAAAACCCTCAGCTAGTTTGAATAGACTGAAATTCAAAGATCCTCTAAGTTTAGACTCGACTAAACACAAGTCAGTAAGGAGACCACTCTGCTATTCGCCCAAGTATTCTCAGAAGAGGAGGGTCTTCAGTCTGGGTTTGAAGACAGCGAGTGTTCGGACACCCAGGGGAAGTTCGTTCCACCACTTCGGTGCAGGACAGAAAAAAGTCTGGACGCTCGTCTTCCTGGATCTTAAAGGATGGTGGGTCGAGCCGAGTCGTACTTGAAGCTGGAAGGGCTCTTGGTGCAGATCAGCTTTTGATCATTGCCATCAAGTACGGAGGGGCTGGCTGGTCCATTCTGGGCTTTGTAGGCCAGCGTCAGGGTTTTGAATCTGATGCGGGAAGCAGCTACAGGAAGCATAGAACTAGTCGAAATGATGCTAAGCTAAAACCTGAACTCCATGATCATCCACTTTTCTGCTTTGAAAGTTGAATATGAGGTAAAAGTGGTTCTAGTAACCTGGGTGTATTTTAAGCTGGTTAAGAAACATTTCTGGATGTGATGAGATCCAGTCCAGTCCAGTGGCCAGTGTCTTAGCATTGTTAGCTATACCTTTTAAAACTACCTCCACTGTGGCTCTTAGACCGCAAGGTTCTGCCTAAAAGTCAGCACTCTAAATGCTACTGCTTTGTAGCGCAGTGAGCTAATACCTAAATACACTGCCTACACTATTTAGACCCCTTCGGTTTCATTCACACAGCCGCTTGCTGCTTCACTGGCCGAGGGCGAAATCACTGGCCTGGGGGATTTTACGGAACAGTTATTTTGAAAAACATAAAAATAGAAATCCCTGTGCTTTTGGTGACGCTTGATATTTAGGAGCACCCCCTTATAAGACTGTCTTGAAGAAAACGCTGTTTACTACATTGTCATTCTGTGTTTTCTGGAACTGTAATGTATCTCAATACAATATGGACAAAAGTATCGGGACACCTGCTCATTCATTTGTTTCTTTTTCGAAATCAAGAAGATTTAAAAAGGGCTTATCCTGCTTTTGTTGGAGTAACTGTCTCCACTGTCCAGGGAAAAAGGCTTTCTACTAGATTTTGGAGGAGCACTGCTATGAGGATTTGACTGGATTCGGCGACAGGAGCATTGTTAGTGAGGTCAGGATGTTGGATGACCACCACTCCATCTCACCCCCAGCTCCCCAACCCATTCCAGATAACACTGCAGTTCCACTCCTCCACAGCTCGATGCCGAGGGGCTTTATATCCCACTAGCCCACGCCTGGCATTAGGCATGGTGCCAAAGAGTCTTGCTCTGTTGGCAGTACTTCTCAACAGGGACTAGACGAGCTGTGTGTGTGTGTGTGTGCATTTACACACCTGTGTCAGCAATGGGTGAAACTTAAAGTAGCTGATTGCATTCATTAGAAAGGGTGTCCACATGTAGTATAGTTAAAAATGGTGAATCCTAAACAGCATATAGATTCATTAACCTACTGATTATTATGAATAATATTAATTTAGGTGATATTACATCATTATTTTTCAGGTATTACAAAATATTGAGACATTCTGTTCAGATCGCCCTCCTCTACAGCCGAGATTACATCATCAGGGGAAAAAAACGAAGCCCTTTTCGTTGCCCTTACATGAGTAGTAGCCATCGGCCAGGGACAGCAGATGACATTTAGACAGACGTTTTAAAATACTGCAGTCGATTAGTGTGTATTGTCCCTGGTCAACAATAAAAAATAAATAAATAAAATATAATAAAGTACAGAATTATTTTAGTCTTGGGTCCGGGCCCTTAGAGATGCAGCGTTCAGCACGTTTGTCAGTGCGTATGTCTGGTGGAGTCAGATGAGACGGGGAAAGGGAGGGAAAAAAAGGCATCAGCAGAAATCCAATGTAAAGATAAAGACGACCGGACATACAGTATCTCTGCCTCATCTGAGAGCACTCACATGGAAGGGCTGATGGAAAGGGGGTGAGGGGGGGGCGGGGGGTGCCGCGTTGACCAGTCGGCTGGTTTTTCTCTGCTCTGGCCTGTCCAGTGGACTGCGTCTGAGATAATGAGGCGGAGGAGCCCGTGTGGCCCAGGCTTGGAGACATCATTACTGCCTCTCCATACAGCACAAGCTGTGCATAGTCTCAAACTCCCAGCAGACAAGCCAGAGGAGTTCAGCCAGCAACGTTTGAAATAGGAACTTGGTTGTGATTGCATTGCTTTTCGTGCTCAAAATACGCCCACACTACAGAGTCTCGTGAAAGCCTGCTCTTGAGATGCTATTTTTCGCGTCTTTGTAACATCATTAGACCAAAGGAAAGGCCCAGGCTTGGTGAAACCGTACCTCAAATTGGTATTCTCCGGTTCCAAAGCGGCCGCCGCGGCGCGGAGCTGTGTGCGGTCGGCCAGACGAGCCGCTTTGCAGCTCTGCAGCTCTGCAGCTCTTTCCCCCCAGTCTGGAAACAAAAGTGCACGCTTGGCCGAGAGCCAGCGGAGAAATTGTACATTTGAACTCTAAAAAGGGTAAACATAATATTTACAGTACAGTGTTTGCCGGGACTCCTGTCGTCTCCCCAGTCATGCTCGATCTCGCCAGATGCATTTTAAGATGATATAAGCGGGCCTCGCTGCCTTCACGGCATACCTAAATGTGGCAGCCTCCAGGACACGGCCAACTTCTCAAGCACGGCCTGCTGGAAGAGCGTTTCTTCTGGGCCTGGGAAGTATTGAAATGTCAGCGCCGCCGGCAGGGCTCGCTGAATGACGGGCAGGTGCTTAATTGTGTGTGAGTATCCACCAGAGGCCCGAGCTGCTGCGACTTTGCGGAGACGGGCGAGTGGGGGTGGGTGGGGAGCATGGCCGGAATAGCAGATGAGTGTTTTTGTTTGGGGAGAAGTGCCTCAGAGCCGGGCCTCGCGTTCGGCGGCCGCGCCGCTCCCCTTTGTGATCCTACTGAGATTTCTTCTGTTATTGGTATCGACTTGACAGGATTTGCGTCTGTCGCGGCGCGCCACTTAATCCAGATCAGCCCTTAATTCTAATTAAACTGCTCGGGGATGCACTTCGCCGCCTTGGCGAGTCACAGCCGGGCCACGTCAGCCTCCAGCCACTCTGTCTCGAACCGCTTGACCTGGAAATCAAATGGAGGCCGATGTTGGCTGATAAAATATGAAGTGGGACTGGAAGGATGCGCTGTTTGGCTTTGAGAGCGAGCCCGAGTGCTTAAAGGCCATCTCAACTGATTTTACTGTTTACACAGATGCTGTTCAGACATCACAGCGATATCACAACAAAATAGCTTCAATTATTATGACTTAGAAAAGATGAAACAATGCTTTTTATATTCCTTCGTTGCAGATAATTCTGTATATTCAGTAGTTGTTAAGCTGATGCGCAGCCACTATGGCCGGGGGGGGTCACGATTTCCAATCCTGAGCCATGCTGCTTTGCCATCAGCAGCCGGAGTCAGAGAGAGCACAACTGGCCGTGTTCTCTCCGGGTGGGTAGATTCTCTCTTACGTGATGTTGGCTGGCACAGGTGTCTGTTAGCCAGGGACTCTTCCGGACGCTTTCCTCAAAGGGTGTCAGCTGCGTGGTGACGCCACATCGGTGACAGTTTGCCAAGTGCTGGTGGCTGGCTTACACTCCTAGTGCTGGGAGCATTGCTACTGCTAGGGTGGGTTAAATAGCAGTACCAAATTGGGAGACAATGGAAAAATTTGACAAACTAATAAAAAAAAGGTGATGTACAGATTGATATCTTAAACATTTTTAATTGAATTTGCATGATTATACATTTAAACTTTGAATTAATAAATCACTTTAATTGAACTAATCACTAATTTACTTTAATTTAACTTTGATTAAGCAATAATCAATATATGACGCATTGTGAATGAGTACAAAATCATGAACTGATCATTTAAATAATTATTTTACTTTAAAAGAAACCTTTTTATTGTTTAAATTGTAATAAACTCAAAATATATATATATTTAGGCATTATTAATAATTAGCATTCAAAAATTAAAATCCCATGCATCCCATGCATCACAAAGCTACCAGCTAGAAGTTCACATGACAACCTCTTGAAATAGGAAGGATTGCAGGGCGTGTGTGGGAGAGTCTTATGGGGGTCTTTCCCCAAGAAGAAAGAAAATATAATGACTACATTATTTTGACACATATATTTGGACACTTTGGGGAATTTTTTTTACAAACTTGACTAAATCAGTTTACCCCAGAAATCTTAGAAACCCTTTATATTAGCATTATATCATAATGTCATTTTTTGCACTGTTATTGAAACTGATACTCACTCATGTATCTACACTAGCTTCTGTTGCCTTTACGCTACAGTTTCTGTTTATTGTCTGTGCGCCAGAGAGTCGAATAGTGTTTCATTATACTGTGTACAACCCTGTTTTGGCATAATGACAACAATCCAAAAAGGGAAAAAAGCATCTAAACAAAGGGCAACAGCCCTCTGAATGTTTATTTATTTGCCCCACTGAACGGCATTCAGACTAATCACTAGTTTCAGTGAGGCTGAGCTGGCTTCCCATTCTCCAGCTTCTTATTCTGCACCGGTTCCAGTAGTGTAACAGCTGCACCTCCTTTAAGGTGGAATGGAACCTATCAATAAGACGTCAGCGATTTAAGAAGCTGTCTAATTCTAAACTAAATGTTTAACTAACTAAACTTCTTGTTAGTAAAGAAATCGTGCTTTTTCCCGTTGTTATGTTATGGGCGTCAGCAGCCATTACAGTTAAGGGAACTGTGGCCAGTAGAGGGTGCTGTGATGTCTAGAAGAAAGGCAGTAGGGACGTTACAGATAGTACATTACATTACACCACATTAATATCGGCTACCAAAATACACTGTGTCCAAATGTTTGTGGACACCCCTTCTAATGAATGCATTTGGCGTTTTTAAGTTGCACCCATTGCTGACACAGATGTTCAAAAGCTCGTCTAGTCCCTATAGAGAAGTTCTGCCAATAGAATAGGACTCTGTGGAGCAGATAAACATGAATCTATTGGCCCAATGGGTCCTAAAGCCATGCATGGGCTAGTAGAGGGGTATAAAGCCCCCCATCACTAAGCTGTGGAGTAGTGGAACTATGTTCGCTGAAATGATGATGGTGCTCCATCGTGGGGTGGTGATCATCCAACAACCTGACCTCACTTAGAACTCTCTTGTCGCTGAGTGCAATCAAATCCTCACAGCAAAGCTGTGAACCAATATCTAGTAGAAAACCTTCACTGTAGAGCAGCAGGATAAACTGGTGACTCTTGATTTAAGACAAATCAATAAATAAGCAGGTGTCCCAATACTTTTGTCCATTAAATCTTTCTTACATCTACTTTAGCTTGCTAATATTCATGCCCATTCCTAATCGTAACTCATGAAATGGCCATCAGGTGGCAATTCTAGGCACGAGCAGACTCTCAATCTGACCCGATCCTGCAGCGAGGGGTCACGTGCACACGCGGAAGGCGCCGGTCACGTGAGACGGGAGGAGCGGCGTTGCACTTTGGCTGCGAGGGCTGGTGGCGAGCGCTTTAAGATGTTTAATTATAGACGGTGTGTGACAGGAGGGAGACCTGCGTGGGGTCCGGAGAGGACACAGCTAATCCTCTTCCCGCGCTGCGTTATCCCCATGTGGGCGTGATTGATGAACTGATTCCACTTTACGTCTTCATTTGCACGGAGAGCGCCTCGCCCCGCACGGGCGTAGCGGCTGAGAGAGAGAGATACAGAAAAGGAGGGGCGACAGAGAGGCAGAGATGAGGGAGTGGGGGAGGGATTAAGAGAGGGAGAGAGAGAGACTCAGAAAATGGCAGGAAAGCGACATAAAAGGAAGACACTTACATATATGTCCAAATGCACATGTGTCCAAATGTTTGTGGACACCTCTTCTAATGAATGCGTTCTGCTACTTTAAGTTGCGACCACTGCTGACACAGATGTGCAAATGTGCACACACAGCTCGTCTAGTGCCTGTAGAGAAGTACTACCAATAGAATAGGACTCTCTGGAGCAGATCAACATGTACCTATAGGCACCATGCCTCCTAATGCCAGGCGTGTGCTAGAAGGGTGTAAAGCACCCCAGAATTGGGTTTGCTGGAATGATGATGACCATTGATGGTGCTCCATCCAATGCTTCCGGTTGTGGGATGAGCTGGAAGGGTGGTGATCACCCAGCATCCTGACCTCACTAACAATGCTCTTGTCACTGAAGGCAATCAAATCCTCATAGCAATGCTAGAAAGCCTTCTTCCCTGGATAGTAAAGACAGCTGCTTCAACGTGAGCAGCAACGTGACCTGATTTTGGAAGAAACAAAAGAAACGAAGTGAATGAGCAGGTGTCCCAATACTTTTGTCCATACAGTGTATATAAGCTCTTTCTCTCAATTTTCTCTCTTGTTGTTGTCTCTTCCCTTTTGTAAGAAGAGCAGCTTGCTATCAATGGGTCAAATGCTAAAATGCACAGTTACATCAGAGCGGCGTTTGCTTGGGCCCGGCGTGTTCGGGCTTGCGTATTTTAAAAGGTAGCCCCCCCTGCTGGGAAATGGGTTACATTCAAAATAGTTCACAGCAATGCGCTACAAACCTCCTGCATTATTAATTTGTTTACTGTGAGATGTCGAGAGTAAGAGGGAACGAGCTGATGCTGAGCGCTCAGCTCTCCACGCTGGAAGAAGCGTTTGTGTCTTAGCACGGACTGTGCAGGGCATTTCTAAAAGGTGGGCCCAGGCATCGACCTAGCGTCGTCGACATCTAAAGACCCAGGCCTGTAAGATCTAACAAGTGTGCTGTGTGCTGACTACATTCAAAGACTGCTAAGCTAATGCTACTTGATAGAAACCCCTGCAGGCTATAGATTATAAAAATCAAATCATTCTATAATCACATCTGGGCTCCCTGAATCTAAATTGAATTGAATAGTAAGAGAGTCCCACCCCTGAGGGCCGAAGTGTCAGCCCGCATGTCAACGTTCACGACGTTCACTGTGAAAGTAAACCGTGGTGCGTCCGTGAGATGCAATACCAACCTAATCTAATCAATAGCAGACTCAGGGTTCCCAGTGACTCCTGAAAAACAGAAAGTTGTTCGAAATATCCTTGAAATATTAATAAAAGTTGACCTCCAGTCCTTATTTTCTTACACCCTTTTTCGCCCAGTTTAGCACTGCCAATTAACCCACCCGTTCGTAGCTCCACTGGCACTAGCAATGCTCCCAACACTAGGAGGGTATGGACTCATAACACATGTCTTCTCCTATACATGCAAAGCCAGCCACTGCCTCTTTTGCCAGGCAGCCGACCCACTCAGAGGAAAACGCTGGCTCCCCAGCTCTGCCACATCAGCTAAGCAACATAACTTTAGAAGAGCGCCATCTACCCTGTCGGAAGAAGCATTGACGTCGGTAATGCTGCACTGTCATGTGGATAGATACACACATCACCTCAAGTTTGCTGAGCCCTAGTGTGTGTTGTGTGGTACAAGTAGATCAGACACAGCAGTGCTGCTGGAGTGTTTAAACCCCTACGTCCTGGAGGCAGCGTCCTGTGGGCTGCATCCTATGGGCAGCGTCCTCTAGACAGTGTCCTGTGAGCACTGATGAAGAACTAGAGGATGAACAACTTAGCTTTTGTCCCTTACTAGGTGGACACACTAGGTAGGACAGTTTAGGAGTAGAAACACTGTATTCCTTAAAGCAGCATAACGCAAAATTGGTGGTTTTTGCTCCTGAGCTCCCCCTAGAGTTAGGGAGTGTGATTAACTTTTACTCCACTGCTGTAAATACAAATCACGATTTGAGCGGCCCCACACGGACAGCTGTACACAAGCTGAGAGATTTAAAAGCAGCATCTGAAGATAAAGAAGCATGTGGACCGAGGCGGTAGAGTAATACTACAGGGTTTAACACTTATATGACTCTGGAAATTTCTGGAGTTCTGGAAATTTCCATAGTACAGTAGCAGCGCTCCGGACCGGAGTTGCACTGACTGCAGTGCCGTTCTCCCTGTTACAGTCAGTGGAGCATCAACATGACTCTGAAGCTGCTATTTTAAGATACAGATAGATAATGTTGCTCTAATGGGAAGTAAAGATTGGATTTTTCCTTTAAAGCAAAACTCCCCCGTCCCTCTCCACAGTCCTTGTTTGCTAGCGTGATCTGGATCGAGAATCATTAAGCCGCAGCGGAGTGAAGTCATGGGGGGGATGGCACGTGTGGCACGCAGGCTGAAATAATAAATGTGTGTGGGGCCCAGGGCTGGAGGAGTGGAGGTGGCCCCGCTGTCCGCCCATGTCACCAGGAGGTGATGGGGGAGCGATTTGCCCTCTAAAGCCGCAGAGCAAGAGCGAGCGAAGTGGCACCCTGTGGGCCTGGACAGGAGCCAGCTCAGTGTCTAGAGTGAGGGGCAGCCCCGCGGTACTCTTTCACACACACACATACATACACACACGTATATATACACACACACACACACTTTTTGAGCCTGCAGAGAGCGAGAGGAGAAGACTTAGGTGAAGGTCGATCGAACATCCGAGCTATAGGAGAGAAAGGGCCGGAGCCAGCGGGGGACGCTTTTCTGTCCAGACTTGGCCCGGGATTTCACTGTGCAAACCAGAGTGCACCAGATATATATATATATATATATATATATATATATATATATATATATATATATATATATATATATATAGAGAGAGAGAGAGAGAGAGAGAGAGCATAAGGACATTGTGTCTTCCCATCTTTTTCACTTCTCATCCTAATCTTCAAATCTCTCACTCTCTCTCTCTCTGAAGTGCTGAAACCTCTCTCTCTCTCTCTCTCTCTCTCTCTCTCTTTCTCTCTCTCTAAAACTCTCACTTATCCTGGTACAGCCTAAGCAGCTACTGAAGATAGTGCCTGTGTGCACGAGAGGAAGGCCAATAAACAGGTGCAAGCACACTTTAGTGATATAACAGCAGCACATTGTTAACTTTCTTGGCTACAAGCCAGTTTTTTCCAATTCCCACCTATCATGGAGCGGCAGATCCGTGGATGTGCCATTCGGAATCGGTCGTGTGGTTGCACTGGCTCAAAGCAGGGCTCCCCATACAGTTAGGGGGAGTAAGTCAGCCCTTAATGGACAGCTGTACACATGCATTTCTGGACAAGCTGACACATACTGAACCGGTATCTAAAGTGAGAGAAACATGTGGACAGAGGCAGTAGAGTAACCCAGCTCCACCAGCTCACAGACGACTGTGCCGGCCAACATCGCTTAAGAGTGACGAGGCCAATTAAGCTCTCTCGGACTCTCTCGGTTGATAATGTGTTCTCTGTAACTCCGACCCTTTAGTAATTGTACTGCTGTGTTTCAGGTTATTGCCTGAGAAGATGGTCAGGAAAACCCCACCCATATATCTGGCACACCCGCACGTGCCAGTGCCATGATGGGATAGCCTTTTTTAAGTTTGTGATATGATTTTTTTTTTAATCAGAGAGGAGGAGATATTGAATATGTAAAGATTGGTAAAGATTGGTGGCAGGCAGTGGTTCATTTTGTGTTGCTTTTAAACCCCGCCCACTAGATGGCACTGTTGTACTCTTCAGATCCCACTGTTTTAACTGCATAAGATTTTATATGTATTATGGTGTTTTTGTAATAGGATAAAATGTAGTTTTCCTCAAATTTAATGTATAAATATTGCGATATATCGCCACAAAATCGAATCGTAACCCCTATGTGCGTGACACGCATCGTATTGCCATGTTCCTGCCAATACACAGAACTACTGGACCCTAAAAAGAGTGATGTAGTCAATTTACTTGCTTTAAAGTGTGCACATTTTCCACAAGAGTAAAGTAGAATAAATGAGCGCAGACATATAGTGTATGGTATTCATGTGGAAATGATGGACGTATACGAATCGAGTAAATTCAGTCCATTACTGGTTTCAGCGTAATGCACTTTCAGCAGCAGTACTGGAAACGACTGGCTTGGCGCAGCAGCAGCAGCAGCAGCAGCAATGGTGGCGTTTGATATACGACCAGGCCACATGCTTTATGGCTTTACTAAATCAACCAGGATGGCTCGAATATCGCAGGTGATCAGTCTTCACACACGGACAGCCGGGCTTCGATTGGCAGCTTGTGCTGAGTAACCCGTCTGCGGTTAAGAACGGCTGAGTTTTTCAACCGTTTCATTCCTCACCATTCACGGCGGTGGAGAGAATAAGAAAATAAGAAAAGCTTTAGCCAGTATTTTGATGAAAGCATTCTCAGGTTTTCGTCTGAAGTGGCTTGTGGAGTTTGGAAAATGGGCTTGAAAAAGTTTTCGACTGTTATTCTGGATTTTGCCTAAAAGACGAAAAGCCATTATTTCTACCTTTTATTCGACTTTGTGACTTCTCAAAGCTGCTGTTGCATTTGTTTTGATTTGTAAACAAAAATATATACCTTGCTGGTCATGAAAACAGAGACCTGAATGGATACCAGACCACGGTTCCTTAGGTAAGAAAGGGTTAAATGGTAATTTGTAATTATAATTTTTTGTCTGCAGTTATCTTTCTCCACACCATTCCCCAATTTGGCAGTGTTATACAATCCTTGCTAACTCTCAGGATTTCCATACAGTCTGAAGAACATGTGATGCAAGGAAAGAGGAAGAGAAGATTATATATATACATATAAATCAAAAATATCACATCCACCTGAGAATCATCTAAACATAAGACTAATAATGACAAATAAAATCTCAGAGCTGGACCAGGATTAAAATAGCCGGTACCTGATGCATTCAAATATCCACCGGATACAGTGAGTATGAGTGTCTCATAGGTCCTCTTATAATCGTAAAGACCTCATATCGCTTGAGCATGTTTTCGGACAGTTTTCCTAAAATAATCGAAATGAGCTGCTTCCCACACCTCCTCACTGTTCTATAGCGGTTACATTTTTCTTCCCCAACCAAGTGGTTTCTGGTTAGGTTAATCTGGTTACTCTACTGCCTAGACATCACCAGAGCCTCCTCACTCTTCAACCTATTCCATCACTTGATTAGTGCTGAGGTATTTGACAAAGAGGTTAAGATGTGTAAAAATCTGAGTAGGGTTATGGTTGGACTAGAGCTAGGGCTACACTGCACATTTGCCAGTGTTAAGATTTAAAACTCGCTGATTTGCTGTGTTGGGATAGGGGTAGGGTTTATTCCATCCATCTTCTTATTTGCTTCTTAAAGGTCAGGGTATTGTTGCTTTCTGGAGCCTACCTGGAATAATTGGGTGCAAGGCAGGACCCACTCCCCCCCCCCCCACCCACCCACCCAAGACATTGTGCCAGTCCATTACAGAGTTCCACACACATGCCCGTTCAGGCTCTTTCACTCCCGTGACTGAGGGTTTTTGCGCCTCAATCCAAGCCGGGTCAAGCCCCTTAATGCTGAATATCGGCCGATACCGATCCGATCTTTGTGTTCTCACAACTTAGGTAAGACGTGCTAATACACAATACCCTTTAGCTTTTGTTTTGGCTGCTAACTGGTAATGTCGCTGCTCTTATCAGTTCACATAAAGCTCTGTTTAGTTCTCCTCACTGAAATAATGCCACAGATGAACTCAGTCTAGGGTAGTTTTGGAAAAAAGGAGAAGTTTGTCTGCAGCAGCTGAGGATCAGATATTGAAAATACTGATGTATTGATATATAAATCGAAGTATCGCCATATTATGTTTGCAATACTGTATCAGTTCAAAAAGACTAGCGAGTTTTACTGAATAGTTTACTTGGTGGCAGGCAGTGGTTCATTTTGTGTTGTTTTTAAACCCCGCCCACTAGAGGGCACTGTTGTACTCTTTAGATCCCACTGTTTTAACTGCATAAGATTTTATATGTATTATGGTGTTTTTTGTAATAGGACAAAATGTAGTTGCGATATATAAGAAATAAAAAAAAGAAGTTTGTCTGCAGCAGCTGAGGATCATATATATTCATGACGCCTAGAGACGTCAGAATGCACCTTGCTACAGCGAACCTATGGATCAGAAATGGATCGGAACCTTAAAAGCTGATACACGCATGATATATAAAAAATTTGGGATGCACCGATCCATCTTTTTCTGTTGCGATACAGATGCAGATACCATTGTTGAATTAATAAATTATAATAAATTAATAAATTCTGAAATTCAAAGTCTGTCAGACTAAAGAGGAGCTAGCAGCCCCTCCCTTCTCAGTTCTCCTTAAATGGAAGACCAGCTGGATTTCTTACTGGATTACACATGCTGGTAGATAGGAGGAGTCCTGCCGTTTGCTATGATCTGTGTATGGTGTATGTAGGTTACTCTGATCCTGCGTTATGAAGCCTAGAATACCGGCGGTATGAGAATCGGGTTCCGTGAATGGATCAGACTACTTATCCGATATCGGTGCATCCCTATTAAAAATGCCTGGATCGGCCCTCTGAACGGGACGTCCTCATTTTTGCCAAAATAATTTGGAATATTCGGTGCACCCCTATAACAGATATACAATTTGAACAAGAGAGCGAGGAAGACTTGTCTCTGCTTGTTAGTTAAAGAATAGGAGGTGCAGGAGAAGGAGTACAAAGAAGATAGAAAAGGGGGCGGGGCTAAAGAGAGCGAGAGAAGGAGTTTGAGAGAAAGAGTTAAAAATGAAAAAAATGGGAGCATAGCTTTTGCTTGCATTTGCTCCCTCCTCTTTCTCCACCCCTCCCTTTCCCTCCTACTCACACTCACTCACTCACTCCTGCTCTCTCTCTCTCTCTCTCTCTCTCTCTCTCTCTCTCACTCACACACATACACACACACACATTTACACACTCTCACTGCTACTACACACACACACCCTCATCCATAATTGATGCTTGCTTTGGGCCGATGCTGCAGGGCTCGGGACTGAGGCAGCTGCTTAGTTTATGGAGGAAAAAGGGAGCAAGATGGTGGAGCAGGTATTTTATTCCCTTTTATTTTGCTTACCAAGCGTATTCCTGTAGTTTTTGTTTTTTTTTCCTCTCCCCCCTTCTCTTCCCCCTCTGCGTATCCCTTTTGTGCTGTGGCTGCAGACTAAAGCGGGTGGCGAGCGCATGGATGTGTGTATGGGAGGCAGAAAGTGTGCTGCCTTAAAGAAAGAGAGGGAGCCCCCTTCAGCTACTCTTTTAAGGCAGCCGGTTCTGCTTTCTTCCAGCCTGTGCCGTTCTCTCTCTCTCTCTCTCTCTCTCTCTCTCTCTCTCTCTCTCTCTCTCTCTCTCTGTCTTTCTCTCTCTCTCTTTCTTTCTTTCGTTCTCTCAGCTTTTTCCAGCCGCTCTCCGTTTCAGGTTGGTGTCGGTGGCTGAAATGACAAATTTAGCAGCCAGCTGCAGCGACAATCATTTCGAGCAGCCAGACTGTGCGGTTAGCAGCAGAGCCAGCGAGAGCCGTTTGAAGCGAGGCTTTGGCAGGCCGTGGAAAAGAATCAGCAACGTCCAGAGTAGCACTTCGAGAAGCCGGTCGAGCCAAATGGTTTCTCCTTGCGTTAACTCTTTAACTGTGAGACAAAAAAAGCAGCGGTTCTTACCTTTCGATCTGCTCTTTCACTTTAATTACGTGATTTCTCAAAGCTGTAGTTTTGTTTGTGTGAAGGAAAGGAAGAAAAGATGGCCAGTCTCAGAAACTACCTTTGTGATCGAGAGGTTTTAAGGCACCTAATGACACCTAACTGCACTTTAGGCACATTATTTTGAGTAGTAGACTCAGCAGGAGACTGTAGAAACTCCAGATCCCATTAGAAATAGATGCAGGTCAACAGAAATACAGTACAAAGGAACCAGAAATTGAGATCTTGTGAGCTAGTCTGAAGAACAGAGCTCGGTTCCTCCAGGTTCCTCCTGGACACCCCCCAGTCCAGCCAGCACAGCGTGGAGGATGTGTTCAACTCCATCAGCAGCAGCAGCAGCAGCTCACCTGATTTACCATCATTAAGCCCTGATTTACCACCAAACCAGGTGTTGGTCTGAGGAGAACTCTAAATAATACTAGACTCCATAAGAGAGGAGAACTTTGGAGATGTTCTAATGATGAACACAGTGATGGAGAACCTCCACCACTTTCTGTGTTTATTCTAATATCAGCGTTTTACTGAGGACATCAACACTTACTGCCCAGATAAGGAGCTTTTTTAGCTCACGTTTGGTGCCCGAAACCTTTGCACAGTACTGTACTTTACATGCCAGCTGTTTTTTCAAAAACAGCTGCAATAGCTGTGCATCCAACAATAAGGGCAGCAGAGAGCCTCTTTTATACAGTGATAAAAAACACAGTGGCTCACAGAAAGCACTGGTTCCACAAGCTGATCCATTTCACTATGACCAGTGTGGACATTCAGCACAGCAGCTACTCTAAATACGAAAGCCAGGACACTGAATCACTGGACAACTGACCATAGATCGGTTAAAATCAGCCGTGATGGCTTTTTGAAGGCTGAGCTTTTTAAGATGTAGCCAAGTTGTGTGGTTTGTCCCTTCACGATGGAATTAAGCTTTCGTAAAAAGGTTTCGAGACTTGAATCGAATCTGAATTGTGATCTGAATTGTGTTCACACTCGCTCAGATACTTTTACAGCGCATCCAACAATAAAGGAAGCATGGAGCGATTCCTTTATTCCAGCCCCACGTGCTCCGTTTTACTACGACCAGTGTGGACATCCAGGACACTTACTCCGACTTAACTACTCAGCTGTCTTCTTGAGATCTATGCCCTTGAGATGTAGTCGAGTTGTGACGTAGCTGAGTAGCGTGGAGTGTCCCGTTATCCCGCACTCAGATACTGCTAAAGTGCATCCAACAATAAAGGCAGCATGGAGTGATGAAAAACTCAGCAGCCCAAAACACAGACATAGATCACTAACAATAGATCAAGCTTAAAATCAGCCGTCGTGGAATTTTTGAAGGCACTGCTTCTGTCAGTTCTGGAGATGCACCAGACGAACTGTTTGTGTGATGTAGCCGAGTAGTGTGGCGTGTCGCTTTATGGTTCAAAATAAAGCTTTTATAAAGGGGTTTATGTGCCTCCATTAAAGGCATCCTCGTACGGAACAGGATGGCAGCAGAACGCCTCCTCTTCGCGTGAGATTATAATTGCGCATTGTCGTGAAAAGCCCGTTCGCTTGTGTTTTATAGCCCCGCGTCTGTTTTCTAAGCGCTTTGCCTGAGAGCTGAGAAAGCTGTGCGGTGATGGACTGCCACGTAAAGCATATTTCAGCCTCCAAATGTGGTTCTCATTAGGGAGGAGGCCGGAGCGTTTAGCTAAGCCTGACTGTCTGCCATCTCTTTTCTCTCTCTCCCTCCGCTGGCCAACAGCTATTTCACAAAAGGCCTCCGCTAAGCTCCCACAGACTGGAGGTAGCAGGCCGGCTGCAGCAGAAATCCCAGAAGCCCCGGCTAACCGCGGCGTCTGCAGCCCTCCACGCCCCCCATAACAGCTCACACACTTCAGCCTCTCCAGCCTCTCCACTCGTTTCTCCTTACCTTCCTTTTTTTCTTTCTCTGATTCTTTATTCCTTCGTTCTTTATCCATCTTTATTGCTGTTTCTTTCTTTGTCTGTTTTTTCAGTTTGTTCCCTTCCGATCACTTTTTTTTTGCGTAACTTTTTGTGAAGTTTTTTTTTGGTTTTTTTCTCTTTCTTTCATCTTTCTTTTATCTTTCTTTCATTTTTTTATTCTTTCTTTCTTTCATCTTTCTTTTTATTCTTTCTTTCATTTTTTCATTTTTATTCATTTTTTCATTTTTATTCTTTCTTTCATTTTTATTTTTCTTTCTTTCATCTTTCTTTTCTTTCTTTTTCTTTCATTCTTTCTTTCATTTTTATTTTTCTTTCTTTCATCTTTCTTTCTTTTTTTATTCTTTCTTTCATTTTTATTATTTTTCTTTCTTTCATCTTTCTTTCTTTTTTTATTCTTTCTTTCATTTTTATTATTTTTCTTTCTTTCGTCTTTCTTTCTTTTTTATTCTTTATTACTTTCTTTTTATATTCTTTCTTTCTTCCTAATTTTCTTTTTTTTTCCTTTTTCTTTCATCTGTGTTTCTGTCTTTGATGCTTTCTTTCATTATTTTTTTAATTCTTTGATTCTTTTCTTCTTTCTTCTTCTTTTCTATCTTTCTTTCTTTTTCCTTTTTTTTTCTATCCGTGCCCCTCCACCCTCCCCTCGCTGTTCTTTGACACTCGTGCCTAAAGAGTTTAGCACTCCTAATCAAATGATAGCCTAATTACGGGTGCGAGGCGTCTGCTCTCAAATCTAAACGAAGGTGCCGTGGAAATGTGCTGATGGCGTTAATAGAAAACAGTGTGATGCGTGTAACATCTGCTTTGGGAGCAGCAGGGAGTTCTCTCTCTCTCTCTCTCTCTCTCTCTCTCTCTTTTTTTTAACAAGGGGCCGTTTACAGAGTAGCACCTTACGGTATCTCCCGTGAGCCTGCATCTCCCTCCCAATCCCCCCCCATTCGCACCAGTCTCTGAATCCAGGAGCCTCTTTATTGCCTTCTCTTTCAGAGCTCTGGAGGAGTTGAGTGAGTTGAATGAGAAAAAGAGGAGGGAGGAGAGAGGAGAGCAGAGGATGAGAAGGGAAGAGGGAGAGGAGATGACAGCAGTGTGTTTTGTTTGGAATATATGAGGAGAGGCTCATCTGTGCACTTTGCATCAAACTACTCAGCGCGTGTGGGATTGCTCATCCCTCCTCTAGCTTCCCACGTTCGCACACCTGCGTATTCATCTTGTAAGGTCCATCACTGCAGCAGGCAGCTTTGTATACCTTCTGTTTTCTTTAGTTATTTCTACGTTTATGATTGAATATTCAAAGGAAAAAAAATTACTATTGGAATCAGCGTAAGGTGGAGTGACTGTCTAAGCATCGGCTCCATCATCGGGAGTCTTGAGCAGTCAGACATGGATGGGAGTCCAATAGGGCCTAATTGGCCTTTCTTTTCCTGGGTGGCCCTCACTTTCCTCTCTATTGCTAAGCATGATGTTAGCCAACACAGGTACAGAATAGGCAGTTAGCCTTCTCCTTCAAGTGTGTTTTAGCGGCGGTTTCTAAAGATGAGGGTGGCTGACCTAGGGTGTCCTAGCCGTCACCCTTAATAGCAATGGTAGCATCTTGTTTGATTTGTGGACTGATTAAACTGGCATATGGTTCCACAATAGCAAGTTCGAATCCCGAGCCCTGCTGATTTGTCATCAGGCATCTGTTAGCTGGTATGGTGGAGCTGGGGCATTGCATTGGCATATATCGCATTGGCAGCATATAAAAAGAGGTGGTGGCTGGCTTTGCCTGTATCGGAGGAGACCCTCCTGGTGTCAGGAGCATTACTAGTGCAAATGGGTGGGTTAAAACTGGGAGACATGATCCTTGGTTCGGACCCTAGGTGTGAAAATGCCCTTGATAAAAGACTTGGACATGCCAAAGTTGGGGACAAATGAAAAAAGAAAGACAGAGCTACTATGTGTATGTACTAGTAGATGCATTCATGTGATTGTATGTGTGTGTTCGTGTGTGTGTGTGTGTGTGTGTGTGTGTGTGTGTGTGTGTGTGTGTGTTTGTGTGAGAGTCAGGTACAGGCTCAGAATGTTCCCCTTCCAAGGTTGTGAGATGCAAATGTCCAGACGATGATGTCACAGCTTGTGCCCCCCCCCTGCAGATTGATTTCGTATGTGGCGTTTTACATTAAGTGTACTGCCAGCAGAAGTAGTCCACTGTCGCTGCTACACAACACCACACGGACACAGCCTGGCCCAGCCGACTGCGTACAAGGCCTGAATGTATAAAACACTCCCTTTTTTAAAATGGATGTCACATAAAGTGCGGGATCTGCATAAAGCAATCCGGGCCGGCGATGTTGATTTGCATGCGCAGTGCGCTTTTTAGCGCTTGTTTTCCCGACGCCTGCAGCAGCAGGACATGCAGCATCGAAGCCCGTGGTGGATTCTCACTCGCTGGTCTACAACACGGCTTCGTTTGTGGACGGGCTGCTCCGACGCGGAGCCGTTGTAGCCCTTCTGTCTTGGCATGCAAAGTGAAAATTTGCGATGGATTTGCCATCCACCTGGAGCGAGATGGGGGAGACGTCTCCGTGCCTAAGTGGATAATCCAGGTGCTTCGGCAGCGACCAAACGAGGCGTGATTGAATAAGAAAGCTCCGCCTGAAATAAAGGTCTCTCTGCGCGTTGTGTACGGGACGTGTTTTCCAGCAGACGTGCTTGTTCATTTGTTAGCGGCGCGACACGTACCAGAGAAGTAATTCCGTTCTCCAGGACGTCCCTGGGAGCCAGAGTTTGAGGCTGGGAAACTTTCGCATCTGCATTGGCCTGCGAGACTGCAAGACTGATGCTACTTGAGCTAGGCTAGTCATGAAACAGCCCCGGAAAAACAGCTTAAATCTCTTGCTTTTGCTCTGCTTCATGCATCCAGATGCCTGCCGCTGTCCAAATCTGTGCATGCGGCCTTGGCTAGTCAAGTCAGTCAAGCTCTAGGCCAACAGAAGAGCAAAAAAAAATCTTCAGAAGCATCTTCTAGATCAAGAAAATAAGCATTCAAAGCATGAATGAGCAGCGTTTTTTAATTAGCTATGCCTTTTAGATAGAGTGTAACCCATTAATTACATTGTTAGAACCTTACAAGATTCAAGCTGCTCGGGCTAATGCTGTTTTACTGCGGTCTAGTTACGTAACTCACCGCCGACTAGCTGCTCCAGCTAACTGACATCCCCGGAAGGCCTTGATTGGCTGGGTCAGGTGCATTAGTCAGGTAGTTAGGGAGTGTGAGCTGACCTCTGCAGAACATCTAACATCTAAAAAAAAGAGTGATTTGATTTCTTCATTTTGTGAAGCTTGTCCAACCTAGCAACAGTAGCTATGGAAGAACATATTTGTGGGTGGAGTATAGCATGCACAGGTCACTTACGGTGACATTTTGCTGGTATCTGGTTTCAGACGGTCTAAGCTGGGCCTTGATGGACATGGTGGTTAAAAAGCTGGCCCCATGCTGCTCTTCTCCTTTGGTGAGCAGACTAGTTAAGAGTTATCCTGCTAACTAAGCTAATGCTAACCAGCTGCTCTCTCCTGATTCAGAGCAAATGTCGTATTTGGTGATTTTTTCGATTTTAAAATAAGCCAGGATGCGACTTGGCCTATCTGAGGATTTTGCCTGCTATCCCTTTTTTTATTTCCTGCAGGACATATCTCTAAACTTTCTCTCTCTTTCTCTCTCTCTCTGTTTTGTTTTGAAGGGTAATCAGGACGCCCCAGCACCCCCAGAGCCCATGGCCCAGCCTTACCCCTCCGCCCAGTTCGCTCCCCCTCAGAACGGCATCCCTGCTGAGTACCCAGCCTCGCACCCCCACCCAGCTCCAGAATACCCGGGCCAGACTGCTGTGCCCGACCACACGCTGAACATGTACCCCCCAGCGCAGTCACACAGCGAGCCCAGCGCAGACACCAGTGTACAGACCGTCTCCGGCACAGCCACAGTAAGCACTCACACACACAACACAGCACAGTACACACACACACACACACACCATGGCTGATTGGCTCTGTCTATATGTCTCTACAGCTTTGTGGTTGTATTTCTCTCTCTCTCTCTCTCTCTCTCTCTCTCTCTCTCTCTCTCTCTCTCTCTCTGTCCCTCTCCTCTGCAGAGGAATTGAGTCTCTCAGATCTTCTCTCCTCAGTGAGTCGCTGGCCCACACTGTCTGAATCTTTTATATGTTTTAGGGCATCGGCGTTAATAATTGAATATTTTGGTGTTCTTTCACTTTGCACAGATTTAAGGAGGGGGGGGGGGGGATGGGCGAGGCCTTCAATATTTTCGGCTCCATAAAGCATATCGCGTTATCTAGAGGACAGTGCAGTTAAAGAAGGATGTGCAAAGAGATTTCTTTTTTTTTTTGTAGAAATGCATAACCCAAACTTTAAAAAAGTGCACTCGGCTGCCCTTTAACATCTGTAGACGTTGTTGTGACATCAGGTTATCAGAATCTAAAGTCAAAACAACGTCTAATGCCAATATTAGTTTGACGTAGAATAGTGAAGACAGCTGACGTTGATATTATGTTGGTTTGAGGTTGTTATTCAGTAACAAAAATCCAACATCTTCCAAATGTCGCATGTCAACGTCATATTAATGTAAAATAAAAACGTTTAGTTGATAGGTATGGTGACCAAAACCAGCAGACCAAAATATCTGACGCTGGGTTTTAATGTAAAAAAGTTCAACGTCTGTCTGACATTAAAGTCCAACTTCTTCCTAATATCACATGCGACCGTCATAATGCCTTACAGTGTCAACAGTTAGTTTTAAATTGTGGTGACCAAAACCCAACGTCTTCCAACGTGTTTTTAGTAACCAAAAGCCAACATCTTCCAAATGTCACGTCAACCGTCATATTGCCGTAAAATAAAAAACATCTAGTTGATAGGTATGGTGACCAAAACCAGACCGAAACATCTGACACAATGTTTTAACGTTAAACATTACAGTCCAACATCTTTCAAACGTCACATATAATGCCGTAAAAATACCAACAGTTGTACTACAACAGAGTTGTAGTGACTAAAATCCAACATCTTCCAAATGTTGCATGCCAACATCATACAGAGTTTTGAAGTTGAACCGGTTTTCATTGTCAATTAAAATGCCCTTGTCCGACATTGGAGTCCAACGTCTTCCGAACGTCACATGCCACCGTCATAAAGCCGTAAAATACCAACACCAAAACCGAACGTCTTCCAACGTGTCATTAGTAAACCAACTCCAACCAAAATCCAACATCTTCCAAATGGTGCATGCCAACGTCATACAGGGTTTTAAAGTTGAACCGAATGTTTGCGTTGTCAATTAAAATTCAACGTCTGTCCGACATTACAGCGCAACATCTTTTAAATGTCACATTGCGCTGTCATAATGCCGTAAAATACCGACACTAAGGTTGTGAGGAGTGATGAGCAATACCCAACGTCTTCCAAACGTCACAGGCCAGCGTCATATTGACGTAAAATAAAAACATTTCGTTGAGAGGTATGGTGACCAAAACCAGCAGACTGAAAAGCCTGATGTTGAAGTTTTATTTTTTTAGGGGAGCGTTTTTTACACTAACATTTTTTCTGGATCCTGGGAACGCTTGCTCAGTTCGGTACTATTGGTCAGTTGTGAAAGCTGTTCTCAAGCCCAGGAGCGGTCCAAAGCACTGGCCTCTAATTGTCTCAAAATCTCTGGTCTGGGGTTTGCGCTCTACTTTCAAGCGGAGTCTGGGGGGGCCCGCTGTTGGGTTCCGTCATTGGTTCATTTTGTCATGTGACTGCTTCGACTGATCGCCTGCACGGCCAAAAATATCTGCTGCAAGGAATTTGCATGTTTCCTTCACCACCAAATCTAGATCCTACCTATTTTACTACCTATTTTACTACAACGCGTCCAGAACAGTGACGTTAGAAATTGTACAATCGATCCACGGTTCGAATGGGATTCTAATGTGTCGAAGCAAACCAGTATAATAAGCCCTTCCCCCAAACAAGCCCAGAAAAGGCCCTAGGGGTGGACTTGTGTGTGGAAACGCCCTCAGAGGTACTACGGCTGCTTCGACAGTTCTGAGTCTGCAGATTTAGAGAAAATGAAGGAAATCGGTTGATGTTATATTGATGTTATATGATGCTAGAGGTAAAAACAGCGGGTTCTAATTAGAACCGTAGCAGCTTAAAGAACCGTTTAAATGTTTAATGGTTATTTACAGTTCAGCTTCTTTTACTGTACAGTCCTTTTATAGCTTAGTGTTGTTATTGTTATTGTTATGATTCTAATGCATATTGTATATAATCCCCATGAAGGTGAACCCTGTGCAGCACACACTGCAGCAGAAAGCATACCACTGTTGTGCTCCTTTGGTGCTATTCAGAACCTTTTCGTTCGCAGTGTAGAAAACAAAACCCGCTAAACTCTTGTGCTTTATTAGGAGGGAAAATGTGAGTTTTCCTCGGCACAGTAGGGGCCAGATGTGACTGCATATTCTACCTTCACATTCACATTTCGCTTTGGTGGCAGGCAGAAAGGGAGCAAAACCACATCTGGAAAAGTCATTAAACCCCCCTCCTCCTTTCTCTCCCTTCTGTGTTCACTCTCTCTCCCCTTCTCCCCCTATTTTCTTTGCCTCACTCCCCGTCTGCGTGGTTCTATGGAGAAGGCTAAACTACACCACCTTCCAAAGCTATGACCTCATCCGGGTCTAGTTGTTTTCAGAGCTACGTCTTTTCTCACTAAAGTCCACAGAAGTCTCTCTGCACATTTCACAGCTTACCTGCCTTCTCTCTACCCGGGCACAGACTCGGTGGTGGTGGTGGTGGTGGTGATTCAGGACACCCCTCAGCTAAGGGCTTAGGGATGGGCCTGGTTGTTCGAATGTTCGGATATTCAAACTCATTGCAGGGTTTGCTTAGGGTACGTGAACCCTATCAAACAACACTATCTAACATATGACCCACTGTCTGTTCCACTGTCAACTGTTTTAAGTCGAACCCTGTTCCGATCCTTTGTTTTTTCCACTGTGCAGAATCTTCTGGCAGAATGCCCCCTGGTGTCCTCTAGGTGCCATTAATGAGCATTTTTTATAGCACACAGCAGTGATGTCATGTGAACATCCATGCAGGGTGAAATTCTAATGTTGCTAGACGTTCGTGTGTTGTTCGTTTGTAGTCATGATGTTAATAAACCACTGTTGGTTTTTGATGTCAGTCCCGTTTTTTAATTTTCAAAATTCACCATCAGTTCAGAGTCTGGCACCAAATTGACGTCTGTACATTCATTCATTGAGGTCTAAAAAAATCAAAGTGGAGGGATGTGGACCGATATCAGAAATCTGGATCAGGGCTGAAACAGGCAGTTTTTAAGCCTGAGCCAGCTCAGATCCTTTGTTTTCACCGCTGTGTTCCATTAATGGATGCTATTCCCGGCCCAGTGAGCAGCAGTGAGGAGCCTTTTCAGAAGGCAGCACAACAGTTACAGTGAAATGTGAAAACTTAGGTAATATCTGTAGTTCTAGACCATTTCAGCAGCATTTCTTGCAGATGTTTGTCTGTTTTCTGCTCCTTTTTTTTCAAAACCATCTAAACCATGTGGAGAAATACACTTCCACCACATCTTTATTCTGAAGTTATGGCTGGTTAAAAAACCAAACAATCGCAAAACAGCAGGAGAACCGCTTAACTTACTTTGAGAGGAGAAGGCTAATGCTAATTCCCCAAAGCTATAGGAAACCAAATCATAGGACATAAACCTCACTATAAAACAGTTATTCAACATCAGATTTCAGTCCAGAGTGTGTACAACTTTACACACACACTTACACAGGAAGTGATTAGACTGCAGGGTTGTAAAGGGGCTGGGAGCTGGTTGGTCAGGGATGTGAGTCAGACTGGATTATAGGATATTAAACACTATAAACAGTCAATTTAAAAAAAGTCTCTACTAAACTAAATCAGTCAATCCAGAATGAGAGTAAAAATAAAGGGATTTTACTTACAGTAATATGTGTGACAGCTTGTAAGTAAAATGTGTGAATGTCTAATTTTTAATAACATAAAGTTTGGATCAGTACGGATCAGATCGGATCAGCCGATACTCAGTATAAAGGTACTCGGATTGGGTCGTAGGCCACAATAATGTGTGGTTTTATAAATAAAGGTAGTTACTAGTAATAATTCCTAACCCGACTTTGTTAATGGCTTTGGATTTAACCCTTTTAACCATGGTAAATCTGGCTGAATTGACTGAGTGGTAGTAGGGCCTGGCGAGACAATACGCATCATGATACAGGCGTTACGATTCTATATATCTCGATATATTGCGATACTGTAAGCAAGGCTACATATTGCAATTTTTTATTCACATTTTTACAAAAACTCACAGTATAAAAACACCACATTGTGTATAAAGTCTCAGTTAGTAAAAAGCTGACATAGTATCCAATCAGAACAGCAGGAGCTGAAGACAGAGTGCAAGACAGAGTCACGATACTTCCACATATCGATATTAAAAGTCTAATTCTATCTGCTCCTGAATGAAGACAGACTTCAGCGGTGGCCCGTTTCTCTGGCCTCAGTGGTCAGTGCCTGAGTAACGCTCATCTGCTCCCAGCACCGCTGGACTGGCCTGTCTGGAGGTCAGTGTGTTTGTATGCTGGCCTGCTGGCTGTCTCGCTCCACTGGCCTTCCACACTGTGCACTCCCGAGAGAAACGCCTCTGCCATACTCATCCTCGTCCTGGGAGAGCGCGAGCCGTGTTTCCCACAGGGAGCACACACACACACACACACACACACACACACACACACACATGTGCCTCATCTGCTTGCCCTGTAGCAGCCTGGACCTCTGGAGGCAACGAAACGGGGCAGTAGAGCTTCCTTCAGCTCACTTCTGCTTTAGACTGAGCTGGAAGGCCACTGTACACTCTGTGTTAGTGCAGGTTGAATCACACCGTTGCTGATGTGAACATCTGGACATTTGATCTTCATTTTGGACGGTATTGAGAGATGGAGGTAATATGACGATTAAAAAAGTAAAATAAGGTGGACAAATAGGACACACCCACATTTATTGCTACTTAAAAGGTCTGAAAATCCTAAAAATCTTCTTCAAACCTCAGACGTTTAGTCTGGTCTGCTCTTGATTGTTGAAGAAATGAGTGGTGCAGATCACCATCATGACCAGATCCAAAGAGCTCTCTATGAGACCTTCAGAAGGAAGGTTGTAGATGCAGAGGAGTCTGGGAAGCATTTAAAAAGATCTCAGAACACGAAGAAATCAGCTGTTCCACTGTCCGCTAAATCATTTACAAGTGGAGAACATTTAAAACATCTGCCAGCATGACCAAATCAGGCTGTTCTAGCAAGTCCAGCCTAAGATCAGACCTCAAGATGAGTAAAGAAGCCTCTAATATTTCACTGAAGATGACTGAGGATGATTAGGTGAACTGATTTGTAGTTTTATATGTGTTTTAAAATGTGTTTTATGTAGTTTTAAAATACGGCCAATGTGGTAATGCGTCACTGGAGCGTTGGTTTGTATATACTTGTGGTAGCGCGAATGAACCGAAATCGGCCATGAATAATGATAATAGAGAAAAGCGTTTTCTGTCTGAACCATTCGAACAGGTCTAGCTTAATGTTTAAGGCATATTCCTTTTCATTCCTTTACCTGTATTGTCTCATAGAACTGGCATAGTTCGATGGGTACACTTAAAAGTACCGACTTTAGAACCCAACCTTACTTTCGTTCTCTAGGCGAATTGTTTTTATTCGAGTCGAAGCGGCTAACAGGCTTTAATCACACCACTTACATTCTTAGATGGCAGTTTTCTATGTATTTTGTGTACTTCTTTTGTCCTTATCTTTAATATTCTAATTTGTATTGTTTAATGTATATATATATCTTTTTTTTTTTTATTTTATTCATCACATCACTTTTTCTTTTATACCAAAGATTTTTTGCTGTGTTTTGACTGTGTTGTGTAATTAGATTTGATACTTTTTTCAGTCATATAATAATAATAATCTCTTGCTGATCCGTCAAAGCTGGGCGTTTTTACACATTTTACTTTTTTTATACATACATATATATGTGTGTGTGTGTGTGTGTATATATATATATATATATATAATATAATTTATTATTATTTTATTTCATGATGGTCCATTCTGGAGTTGTTTCTCTCCATCTCTGTCCTCTGTCACTCGATGTTGTCATGTTTGTTGGGTGGCCAGTTCAAGCGAGAAGCAGATTGTGTTGTGGGCTTGTGTGTGAGTGTGTGTGTGAGTGTGTGTGTGAGAGTGTGTGCATTTCTGAGAGACAGTGAGGCGTGTTGTGCACACAGGCTTATTTTTCCACAAATGTTTATTTTATTTTTTTTAAGCTACATAAACACATATCTGTTTCACTCAGCGGTGATTAGATGAGTCTTTTGATGCAGAGACAATTCCGTGGAAGTGAACATGTTTCCTTTTTTTCCGTATTTGTTTATTGTCACGTTTGAAGTGGCAGAATCTTCTGCCGGAGAAAAAAAAAAAAAGAAAGAAAAACGCCACGCAGATGGCATGCGGTTTGAAGTGTCAGCTGGTTGCATGCTATATACACACAGACTGTATTTTTTAACTTGGCACGCGGCCCGGGATTGTTTTGGGAAAGGAATGGAGATATTGCTTTTGCTTTTAACTGGGTTAAGTATCGAACTGGAGCTGGATTTACGGGCCTTGGCAGAATTCCGCCTTCCTTGGCAGGAGTGGTTTTTTTTAGGTTTTCTGTCCCCGCTCGAAACGAACAAGCTAAAATGTGTGTTTATTGGATCGGCGGCGCTCGCGTCTCTGCGCCCTCTGTTGTGGATCAGCTTACAGAAGCTCCGTCATTTAAAAGCCGTGATTAAACAAAACAGGCCAATCAGCTGGGAGGAATTTAATTAGGCCATGTTCCCTTTCACCTCTCGGTCCGCTGGGAAGTGTAGTGTTTTACAGCGACTGAGGCCTTGTGTGGCTCGGTGATGTATGGCTGTTTCCATCCAGGCCAGCCGTATGTGTGTACTTGTATGTGTGTGTGTGTGTGTGTGTGTGTGTGTGTGTGTATGTGCTCTCGCTGATGTTTGCTTGCTGTTAACTAGATGTTAAACTGCTTAAGCAGACATTGACTAGATGTTATGTAGATGATGTTTACTAGATATTAACTACTTAAGCTGACATTGACTAGATGTTAACTATTTGATATATACTAGATGTTAATTACTTATGCTGATGTTGACAAAATGTTATCTAGCTGACGTTTGCTAGATGTTAACTACTTAAGCTGACATTGACTAGATGTTAACTAATTTATGTTTGCTAGATATTAACTACTTACGCTGACATTGATTTGATGTTAACTATTTGATATATACTAGATGTTAACTACTTACGCTGACGTTGACAAAATGTTGTCTAGCTGACGTTTGCTAGATGTTAACTACTTAAGCTGACATTGACTAGATGTTGTCTAGCTGACGTTTGCTAGATGTTAACTACTTAAGCTGACATTGACTAGATGTTGTCTAGCTGACGTTTGCTAGATGTTAACTACTTAAGCTGACATTGACTAGATGTTATCTAGCTGATGTTTGCTAGATGTTAACTACTTAAGCTGACATTGACTAGATGTTAACTAATTTATGTTTGCTAGATATTAACTACTTACGCTGACATTGATTTGATGTTAACTTTTTTATATGTACTAGATGTTAACTACTTACGCTGACATTGATTTGATGTTAACTTTTTTATATGTACTAGATGTTAACTACTTACGCTGACATTGATTTGATGTTAACTATTTGATATATACTAGATGTTAACTACTTACGTTGACATTGATTTAATGTTAACTATTTGATATATACTAGATGTTAACTACTTACGCTGACGTTGACAAAATGTTAACTAGCTAGCTTAACTACTTAATCTATATTTTTTATCTGGTTGTCAATACCCTGGCTGTTGTTTGCTAGATGTTAAACTGCTCTTGCGGATGTTGACTAGATGTGAACTAGCTGATGTTGGTTAGAGGTTAACTACTTTATCGGATGTCAGCTAGTTCTTAATAATCTTGCTGATGTTGGGTAAATGTTAACTACTTAAGCTGCTGTTAACTAGATGTTAAACTGCTCTTGCTGATGTATGCTAGATGTTAACCACCTAAGCGGACGTTGACTAGATGTTAAACTGCTTTTGTCTAGATGTTACTAGATGTTACCTACTTTAACTGATGTTAGTCGGATTCTGGAGCTGATGTTAACTTTTCTTGCTGACGTTAACCAGATGTTAACTAGATGTTGTTAGTTAGTGGTTAATATCCTAGCTGGTGTTTGCTAGATGCTATTACATATGTGATACAATGTGTGTGTGTGTGTGTGTGTGTTTGTGTGTGTGTGGTTCTTTTGCTCTAAAAGCAGAGAGCTTGGCATGTGTGTGTGCATGCACACCTCAGCAAACAGGGCACATACCTGTCACTGTGTGTGTGTGTGTGTGTGTGTGTGTGTGTGTGTGTGTATGTGTGTGTGTGTGTGTGTCGCTGTTTGCTGTTTAGCACTCAGCGTGAGATCAATGAATGGTAAACACTCGACTCCAGCGTCTCCAATCTGTAATTGAGTAGCTCTCTCACACTGATCTGCTCTGTCCTGTCACACACTGTCCTTATCGCTCTCTCTCGTGCGCACACACACACACACACACACACACACACACAGATACTCTCTCTCTCTCTCTCACACACACACATAGATACTCTTTCTCTCTCTCTCACACACACACAGATACTCTCTACCCCACTCTCACTCTCTCCTCTTTCTCAGACACACACACACACACACACTCTTCCTCTTACTATCTCTCTCTCTCTCTCGCACACAAACACAGATACTCTCTCCCTCTGTCAGTCTCTCTCTACCCAACTCTCTCTCTTCTTTAATTCCAGAGATTTAAAGATCTTCCTCAGCTCACACACTCTGGCTCTCTCTTTCTCTCTCTCACTTTCTCTTTTCCTCCACTCTTTCTGTATTTCCCTCCTTTTCTTTTCTTTTTCCCTCTCTCTCTCTCTCTCTCTCTCTCTCTCTCTCTCTCTCTCACTCTCTCTCACTCACTCTCTCTCTCTCTTTACATATGCTCACTCTGTCTCTCTGTCTTTAACTCTTTTTTAACTTTCATTTCTCTCTCTCTTCTTCTTTACCTCTCTCTCTCTCTCTCTCTCCTTTCTCTATCTTCCTCTCTCTTTTTCTAACTTTCTCTTTACCTCTGCTCCTTTTTGTCTTTACCTCTCTCTCTCTCCCTCACACACTCACTTTCTCTTTTTCTGTCTCTCCTCTCTCTTTACCTCTTCCCCTCTGCTCTCTCTCTCACTCTCGCTCTCGCTCTCGCTCTCCCTCACTTTCTCTTTACATCTGCTCTCTTTTATAACCTGTTCCTCTCTGCTCTCTCTTTCTTTACCTCTGTTTTTCTGCCTCTGTCTTTTTCTGACTTTCTCTTTACCTCTGCCTAGTTTGTCTTTACCTCTCTCTCTCTCTCTCTCTCTCTCTCTCTCACACACACACACACTCTCACTTTCTCTTTTCTGTCTCTCCCCTCTCTCTTTACCTTTTCTCTCTCTCTCTCTCTCTCTCTCTCTCTCTCTCTCACACACACACACACACACTCTCACTTTCTCTTTTCTGTCTCTCCCCTCTCTCTTTACCTTTTCCCCCTCTCTGCTCTCTCTCTCTACCTCTCTTCCAGTCGCCTCTTTCCCTGCTCTTCCCTCTCCCAACACAAGTCCATCGGTCTCCTGTCTTTAGTCGTGTTGTAGATGTAATCAGTGTTTATCGGGAGAAGAAGGAGCATCGCTCCGTTTCCCGGCGAGTTGAAATATGGAGATGCTCGGCTGAGGCGGCAGCTCCTCGACTTGGGCCGTATCTAGCAAGGTGTATCTCCCTGGAGAGAGAGGGGTAAAAACGGCGGGTGAAGGACTGCACCTCGCCTCGCCTCGGTTTCAGTCTGTTGAAACTTTCCTGGCTGCTCCTTGGTTGCTGAGCGCTGGGCAGCCCACGGCGACACAAAAGGGACCTATAGATTTCTCCCCCGCCTTTCTGTCTCGTCTCATCACACACGGATCAGTCCCACACCTCCTCCTCCTCCTCCTCCTCCTACGGCGCTCGCCACGCGCTCCTCCCGCGGCCTGATCAATTAATTGATTCCGAAATCAATTAATTGAGCCATTACGGGGGGCGCACGCACAGGGCATGAAATGAGATGTTTAAGATCAGATGTATCGCGGCGGACCGCATTATGAGGCTCACCTAAAGACCCTCCGCATTCTTCCCCCACTGTTTTATTGAAGGAGCTATAAAGCAGAAAGCACATATTTCCAATTATAATCCCACCGCCGTCTCTTCCGGAGGGCTTCTCTCGCCGTCATTAAAACCGAGCGCAACTCGTGCGATGGTGGAAAAGTGCAATTTTGCGAAGGCAATAAAAGCCCATCTTGTCAGTTTTACATTTGATAGTTTACTGCGCTGCTTTGGTGTTTTATCTCCCTTTGTTCTTCCCGCTTTGCGTTCGGGAGTGGGCGTTCTTTTGTTTATGACTTGTAATAACACACGACAGCTTCTTCTTTTTTTCTGTTCTTCTTTTTTTCCTCATCCCCCACGCCTTTCATGTCTTGAAAGACTACCGGAGCAATTCTTCAAGCCCTCTCTCTCTCTCTTCTTCTCATTTTTAGCCGGTGGCTTCACGGCGTGGCTTGTGTAATCATTATGATGACGTGATCTACATATTCAAGTAGGCAGCCAGTGTATTTTTCTCCCTCCAGCGCGGCTATATGAATGCCACTGTTGTGGCTGCTGTCGGAATAGCCCAGAGCGCTCCCTGTGATAATACCACACATGCACTTAAACACACACACACACACACACAGCTATTCGCATAGACACACAAAGTCCCACTCGCAGACACTGTATGGACAATAGTATTGGGACACCTGCTCATCTTCTGAAACCAAGGGTATTAAAAAGAGTTTACCCTGCTTTTGGTGGAGTAGCTGTTTTTGCTCTTGCCACAGACAGCCCTGCTGTGCAGTGCGTTGATGTTTTGGATTTAAGAAAACAACACTGTTGTGTGGCTTAGTTACCAAATGTGCGCTGTAAAGTATGGTTTGTTCAGAATCTGTTTGGTAGAGTGACTTTTAGTTTGACATGGTCTGTTTGTTCATTTGTTTTAGTGATTTTATTTTGACCCGGTTTGAGTGTCTTTTATTGTGACAGAGTTTATTCGTTTGTATTAGTGACTCTTTTTTTGACATGGTCTGTTTGATAGTTTGTTTTAGTGACTCTTATAGTGACACTGTTTTAGTGCCTCTTATTTTGACATGGTCTGTTTGATAGTTTGTGTTAGTGACTCTTATTTTGACATTGTTTGTTTTAGTGACTCTTATTTTGACATGGTCTGTTTGATAGTGTGTTAGTGACTCTTATTTTGACATTGTTTGTTTTAGTGACTCTTATTTTGACATGGTCTGTTTGATAGTGTGTTAGTGACTCTTATTTTGACATGGTCTGTTTGATAGTGTGTGTTAGTGACTCTTATAGTGACACTGTTTTAGTGCCTCTTTTTTTGACATGGTCTGTTTGATAGTGTGTGTTAGTGACTCTTATTTTGACATTGTTTGTTTTAGTGACTCTTATTTTGATTTGATTTTGAGTCTGATTGTTCACTTGTTTTAGTGATTTTTTTTTTACCCAGTCGGAGTGTCTTTTATTTTGACACAATTTATTTGTTTTAGTGACTCTTATCTTGACATTGTTTGTTTGTTCATTTGTGTTAGCGACTTTTATTTTGACATAGTCTGTTTGTTCACTTGTAGTGATTTTTTTAGACAGTTCGTTTGACTGACTTTTATTTTGACAGTTTATTCATTTGTATTAGTGACTCTTATTTTGATGACATGCCAGTTTGTGCTGTAGTGGTTTGTACTTTCTGTTCCACTGTAAAAAGGTAGGAGTGTCCATATGAGACTCCTCCTCCTCCTCACACTAACAGAACTCCGCTCTCCACTCTCACACCAGACTGATGGAGCTGCAGATGTGAGGCCGTGTTGCTTCTGGCTCCTGTACCGGTTTCCTCCACACGCTCCGTTCAGGTGACGGACAGCTGCTCAGTCTGTGTGTTTCCACTGCAGCTCTCTTAATTATTCCATCCAACTCTTTTATTCCCAAACTTCCCAGTTTTCCCTGATATAGACCCCTCCCTGATTTTATTCCAGATCATTCCGGAGCGTTCCTATTGGTCCATTCATCTAGAAGTGGTCACACGGCCACACAGTGTAAAATACAGCCAGCGTTTTCTAATGTCCGTAAGCTCCATATGGTTTTCTTATGAGAATGACAGTATGGGCATGTATAGCTAATGAACATTCCCCACACACACACACTCACACACACACACACACACACACACACTTACACACAGGCAGGAGGTCCAGCTCTGAGACAGATAGACATAGAGAGCTGACCAGCAGTCATGTGTGACCACAGAGTAGAGAGAGAGAGAGAGAGAGAGAGAGAGGGCGAGGAGTATATGTGAAACAGAGAGAGATAGAAGTGTGTATGGGGGGGCACACAGTTTCAATGTGTGTGTGTGTGTGTGTGCTCTACATATGTTTTTCATATTGGTGTGTAAAATAGGAGTTAGGGGCCGGAGGAGCAGGTGGTTAAAAGAACCCCCCCCCGGCTGTATTGTTCAGACGGAGTCAGGCTCCACTGGGCCTCATGGAGAGACGGGCACAGAGCAGCTTCACTCCTGCACTACGGCAGCTTCATCTAATGTATCACAGGGTCCAATTTCTTAATAATTTGCATTAATAACCCTAACGAACTGATGCTTCTTGAGTGCTGCTACTCTGCACGTAGGCTGTGTTCAGACTCATCAGCTTTGGCTCCGTTAAAACGAGCCCTGGTGCCTTTCGAGTTCTGGTGTGAACCAAACCAGCGGGCCAAGACCGCGTGAGCTGGGTCTCGTCATTGGGCATGGACACTGGGTCAAGATTCCCTGGTTCCCAGGCCACTGGTAGACCTGGGGACTTGTTTCAGCGGGGTTCACGGATGTGCTCGGGGTCACTCTTTCTCTTAGACGCTTTAGTTTAGCAGGGCTGTGTCCCAAACCACACACTACCACACAACCACATTTTGTTAGAATAGGTGTGAATGCTGTCTTTCAAGCTCTGCTGCACACGAGACTGAGCGTCTGAGCAGGCGAGTTGGGTCTCAGTCTGTTTCTAAAAGAACTTTGGTGCGGTTCGTTTGAAGTATGAACACAACGAGTGTGGTAGGGTGTGGTTTGGGACAAGGCTCGCTAAACAAAAGCGTCAGAGTGACCCCGAGCACATCCGTGAACCCTGCTGAAACATTTCCATGTCCCCAGGTCTACCAGTGGGCATCTTGACCCACTGTCCATACCCTGTCCACACCAGAATACGAAATTCAGCACTAAGCGAACCAAGCACAGGACGTGATGTTACAAGATGGCTGTGTTATAGGAGTTTTTGCAGCTGGAGTTGAGCATTGGCGAGTCTTCTGCCTGGCGTTTTAGCTTTAGCGGGGCTGTGTCCCAAACCACACACTACTACACTGTGTACTACACACAACTAGCCACCCTTAGAACTGCAATCATCACTGTCGCCTCAGTAAAGACATGTGTGAGTTGGGGCGCAGCCACAGTAACGTTAACTTTTACAGCTTTAACGTTAACGTGTAGAGCTCTCACTGTAAGTTCCTTAAAGACCTTCTAGGAGCTTCAATTTGAGACCGTAGAGGAACCTCTGAAGGTACTTTGAGGAACTTTAAAGGAACCTTTTTCTTTTAAAACCTCTTTCTTCTAAAAACACAAATGTTTGTGGACGTCCATTCCAATGAATGCATTCAGCTGCTTTAAGCTGCACCCATTGGTGACACAGATGCAGATGTGCAAATGCACACACACACAGCTTGACTATTCACTATAGAGACGCTGATATAGGATTCTGTGGAGCATATGAGCATGAACATAAACCTGAACCTATTGGCACCATACCTAATTCCAGATGTGGGCTAGAGGGATATAAAGCCCCCAGCATTAAGCGAGCTGTGGAGCAGGGGAAGAACTGTGCTCTCTCGAATGATGGCGCTGGTGCTCCTTCTAATACTTTTGGGATAAGTTGGGATTTTATTTTTTAATGATGAATACAATCAAATCCTCACAGCAATGCTATAAAATCTTGCTGAAAGCCTTTCTCCCTGGACAGTAAAGACAGTTACTCCAACAAAAGCAGGATAAGCTCTTTTTAATACCTTTGGTTTTAAAAGCAACAGTGAATGAAACACTTATTGGAAAAGTGTCCCAATACTTTTGTCCATATGGTGTACTGTCTATTATAAAAGTCAGTGTGGATACTTAGAATTACCTCTTAGAATTAAACTGGCACCTTTAAGACCTAGATAAGCTCTGATTGGCTGTCCCGTATGGTGCACTCTGTAACCCTCATAAAAGCCTCAGTGTGGATGGGCGGAGCTAAACGGTGGAAGGCTGAATAGGCGGAGATATGTAAATGAGCACACTGTGGAGTAAAAGTTAACACACAGACCTTCTCCACTCGCTTGGTGGAATACTAGTGAGAAATATTCAGCAGCATGGAACATCATGGGAGACCAGGCCAGGGTTGAAACGGCGCTGACCCAGAAGGCATCAGCACAGCCGACGGAGGATCGTTCAGTCTGTGAATCTCAGTGTTCTCCCCCTCTCTCAGCAGACAGACGATGCAGCACAGACAGACAGCCAGCAACAGACACAGTCGTCCGAAAACACGGAAAACAAGACGCAGCCGAAGCGGCTCCACGTCTCCAACATCCCTTTCAGGTTCAGAGATCCAGACCTCAGGCAAATGTTTGGCGTGAGTATCTATCTGACCCCTCACCTTTTACACACCTCAGTGCAGGCAGGGGCGCGGAGGGTGGGTGGGGAGGGGCATTTTCAGTAGTGGGCGCTGAAATTGAAACTGGATAAAGGTTAAGTGCATATTAATCAAAGGTTGATGACAATTTATAGGACATTTTTTATGCACAGAACTGGCTCACATGAAATACATTGATATCACTTGGATGGTCCATTATAGACGCCTCATAGATGCTCACCTGACATTCAACTAACATGCCACTTACTGAACGCCAGTTAAAAGCAGCTAACTAAGGCTTGAATCAACCCTAAATCCCTAAAATATACCCCTAACCTTAACCCTAACCTTTTGTGGTGAGTAGAGAGTATTTAGTGTAGGCTTGGGTTAAGGTCAGGTGTAGGGTTACATTCAATTAGACCGTTATTTACATTCAACTTACAGAGTTCAGCTGCCTTCAATAGCCATTCATTGCAGGGCTGGGCGATATGGTGAAAATACTACATCATGATATTCACAATTTTTCACGATACACAATATTTATCACGATACATCTAACTACAGACTAAAAATACTGCAGTTAATACTGTAGATACTCTCCCAGACTTAATACAGTGATTTATACTCAACATCTGCTGCTCTTCATCTAATTTAACCAATATAACTACATTGTTGGTAGTGAAATGTGCAGCTGATCAGCGTTTTTTAAGCACTAATAATATCCTTGATATGTTTAGAAAAGCATATAGTTTATATCAATAACAAAATTAATCTCGATATGATAAAAAAAATCGTTATATTGCCCAGTTCTAATTCAGGGTTAGTTGAATGCCAGATGAGCATCTACAAGGCATCTATAATGAAGCATCCAAGTAAAGTGATACCTACGTATTTTAAAAATAGATTGTGGGCGGGACATTAAGCCAGGAGAGTTTCTACTGGTTGTTTTTGTGTTGAAGAGTCACCCTAAGTGGCGAGACAGTCAGTACAGTTGGTCAGGAATAACCCAAGAATCACTAAAAACACAAGCCTGTCATGAACTTGATTTCCAAGCTTTTACTTTTCATTTATTTTGTGGTAGCTTTTATTTTATTTATTTATTTTTTATTTATTTATTTATTTATTTTATATACATTTTAGTAATTATTATTATTATTATTATTATTAGTGTATTCCAATCCATTAATACTTTTTTGATTGTTATTATTATTATTTCAGTTATTGTAGTTCTTACTTTAGCTTTCTTTCAATTGACATTTTTTTAATTAACTTATGTTTTACATTTTTTCTCACACTCTGGTTTTGTTTATTTAATTTTGGTTTATTTATTTAATTAATTCATTTGATACTTTCTTAAATGTTCCAGTATTTTTATTTACTTCTATTGATAAGTTAGTCAAATACTAATTTTATTTGTATTAATTTTTTGTATTATTTATTAGTTTTTTTCAGTCCAATTGAAACAATTAAAAGGTCACTCTTAATTTGTTGACAAAAGAAAATACAAGTTGATTGATTGATTGATTGATTGACATATGTGAAACATCACATATACGCTTTTTAAAGGCAAGAAAACAAATTAGTGTGCTGATTCCATTCGGGGTTGCTGATTCGACCCCTATTCCGCACACCTACAACATCAACATGCTCTATAATAGGAAGCTCAGGATTTATCTTTATTTTTTGTAAGTCTTGCATTGCTTTTGCCTGATTAGAGGCCTGTTTATGTATTCCATGCGGGTACTGTTGGTGGCGTATTTGACTAACTCTGGCTCGTGTGTTTTGTTCTCTTTGCAGCAATTTGGTAAAATCTTAGATGTTGAGATCATTTTTAATGAGAGAGGATCTAAGGTATGTATTCATTGGCTTTCCTCTGCATGTCCTCATGTATATACACCTGTATTTATCTATATATGTATATATTTCTGTGGGAAAACTGTTCTGTAGAATGAAATGCACAGTAATGTTGTGATACTTTGTTGTGATAAATACTGTTGAGTATTATGGTGTATATAACCTATATGTATATCATGTATAATGTAATGTTTATACAGTGCGTATGTAGAAAGACTACATGAAGTTTAGTGAGGTGTTTAGTATGCTTTTTCTCTGAGTAACTTGTGTTGCATACAGTACACATCAGCTGCTGTAGATCTGCTGTTAACTCCCTATTTAAACACACACACATTTGTTAATCACTTCATTGCCCTGCACAGTTCAGGTGTTTCATTGGAAATTGTTGGTTTTTTAAACGAAACCTGATCTCTCACTCTCTCTAATCAGTTACTTAATACTTACCTGGAGTTTTAGCACCAATCCAGACTCTGAACAGAAATAGAGAGATATATGAGCTCTATGAGGGAGATGCTATGAACGAGGCATGCTAACAAGTGTGCACTTTACAAGAAGTTCACTTTACTTTATCATTCGTCTTACAGATAGCTATAGATATGTAGTTCTTTGTTTCTGCACAGTGTTGATTTACAGCCTTTATTGTTTTTTTTTTATCCTTTTTTATTTCAGTACATTTAATTTCCTCTGTTATGAACTGTTAAAGGTATTCTCTCTTTTCTTTTATTATTATGATTATCATTATTTCTCGCTATTCAGATTACTTTGACTTTCTTTTGGAGATGATTTCATTTCATTTTCAGTGTTTGTTTAGATTTACTAAAGAAAAATTCAGCAATGAATAAACAGATAAATAAGTCCTACTGTTCACGCCTTTGGCTTAATTGTTGCCCATCTCGATGCTTGCATGGTGCAGGGGCAAATAAAAGGAGCAGGGAGCTCTGTAAAAGCAGCAACAGCAGTAATGTGTAAGAGAATGGGAGTGAGGTAGAGCTCAAGTGGTTTTTATTACTATTACTCTTTTTTGTTTGTTTGTTTGTTTTTTTTTGTCCTGGGGCGTTTTTTTCTGACTGAATTAATGATGTGCATGTTGTTCTCCCCCCTTCTCCCACCTGCATGCAGGGTTTTGGTTTCGTAACTTTCGAAAGTAGTGCCGATGCGGACAGGGCGAGGGAGAAATTACACGGCACGGTGGTAGAAGGCCGTAAAATAGAGGTGCATGTAACAAATATTTCCCTTCTCGAAAAAACAACAGCTCTCTTTTTTGCTTTCGCTCTTCCGTTTCTTACTCTTTTTTTTTCTCTTTTTCCGTTTTGATATATTTTTGTGTGTTTTTGTTTTTCCGTTTCTGTGTTTTTTCTGTGTCTGCTTCACACCCATCTCACTCTCAGATGTATCGTTCCTCTTTTCATGTGTGTGCCACACCCCCACCCCACCCACCCCCTCTCATAACCCACCCTACCCCACCCCATACTCTCCTTTTTCTCCCTCTCCCCTTCCTCCCTTGTTTGGTTTCACCTCATGTCCTACACTCATTGAACTCTGACAGTTGTATCGCTGTAATATATGCAGTGTATATTTCCGTCGATTTCTCCGACCTACAGTCAGTGCATACGGTCCCTCTCTATTACCCTAATTAGTTTCCTGAAGTCGGCATTCACTTGTGTTATCAATTGATCTCCTTTTCCTTTTGTTTTCCGTTTCTTTTTTTTCCCCTTTTTTTTTATATTTACTTTTCCGTTCTTTCCTTTAAGAACATATGTTGGCTTAACAAGCAAATGGGTGCAGTAAAAGTCGTCGTCAGGCAGAGAGCAGACAGCTATTGTGTGATGAGACCTTATTGCAGGGTTGATGAGGGATACACGGTGGCTCGAAACTAAGCAGGCTAAATCCAGCACAAGTCCTAATTGGGCTGCTACGGCCTCGCCGAGGAGGAGGAGGTGATTAAGGCCCCCACAGCTGCTCCAGCCTCCTCTAACTCAACTCCCCGTTCCACTCATTTTACAACCCGCAAGACACAACTTTAAAATAAAGAAATAAAGAAATAAAAGAAGAGAAAGAGCTATAAGGAACAAACTTAACCCATTAATGTCCGTATCCGAGCTCCATTCTGAAGAGCGTATTAACTCGCAAACCATACGGACAAAGTCTTACCCTTTACTGCATGAATTTCAGACACCCAGAATACAGATATGTGGGGAATTCGCTTTACAGAACCAGCTCTGTGGCCTCCCCCTGCTAAACGACCACCTCTAAACCTGGTCGTCGGACATGAACGGGTTAAGGAAGTAGCTGCGTAATGCAACTGTGAAGAAACAATGAGTTTGTCGCCACTGATTCCCACTCAACACTGTCTCCACTTTTAAAGACCTCTCTCTCTTTTATGATTTTTTTTTTATTTATTGAATTATTTCGTTAATTTTTTTAATAGTAAATCAGTTGCTTTGTTTACACATTTATTCCTTTTTTTTTTTTAATTCCGATATGACCTGGTGTCGCCTTTTAGTAAGATATTGCATATTTTGCTTCTCATCCCCCCCCCCTCCTCCTCCTCCTCCTCCTCCTTCTCCTACGGTAGCTCGTAGAGCCCTCACCAAACTCTCAATAACCATGGTAACAATACACTCTCGCGCGGGGCGGTGGTTCCCAATGGTAAGTGGAGAAATCCATCTGCCATCTCACGTACTCCGCGCTGAAACCACGTGATCGTTTTTTGAATTTTTCCTTTCGTTGATTTCATTTCGATTTATTTTTGACTTGTTATTGAGTTCCTTGATGCTATTTTCTCTTGGTACACGTGTACTTGAGTGTACATCTAGCTGCGTGCTGCGAGGCACTGATTGGACTGGACTGACTCGTGCACACTCAGATTGTTAACTCCATTATTGTGTTAAACAATGCACCCTGTTTTATTAATTTTTTTGGTTTCGTTTTTTTATCCTTTTGTTAGCTGTCGTTCAAGCTGGAATGATTAAACAATTATTTTCTTTGATTTTTGACTTTATTTTATTTCCTTTTTCCCTTTTCTTTTTTTTTTTTTGTTTTTCTTCTTGCGATGAAACGAAAGGCTCTTGGCCTGAGTGTTTGAATGCTCAGTGTTGCTTTTTTCCAAACGATACCTACCTACTCTCGAGGTTTAGTGTATGTTGCACAATGCCTAACTTGTTTGTCCTTCTCGTTTCCTTTTCCTCCTTTTCGTCCTGACATTTTCCCTCTTTTCCTTTAACCTAGTCGCTCCTCCCCTATTCCACTGCATGCTCTCTCATGTAAGAGAAGCGTTCTGTTCGTTTGTTGAGTGCATTTTGTGTGTTTCTGTTGGTTTCTTTTTCCACATTTCCTTTCAACTCGGTCATAATTATCGACGACGCATGCTGAGCAGTCTCTTTACGATGAATCTATCGTAACTATGTTTTTCTTTATTTGCTTTGTATGTCCTTATTATTTTTTTTTTTCATTTATTTTGTTAGTATTGACGAATGAGATTTCTTTAAGTCAACTGTCTGTTATGACAACTGTAATTATTTGGACTACGTTCATATACTTACTGTAATGCATGCCAAAGACATAGACATTTTTTTCAAATATATAACCCAGCCTCTTTAGCGGCATCGGTCCTGACTTTGCCTTCTTTGTGCTCAGGTTAACAATGCAACAGCACGGGTAATGACAAACAAAAAGACCGTCAACCCATATGCAAACGGTAAGAGTCATCAACTCTCTCAGAGTCATCAAAACGCCAGATTTATAACTTTTTTATTTTTTTATTTTAAAGCTGCATGCAAATGAGTCACTTTATGTCTTTGTTGTAACAACAGACCACACGAGATGAGTCTTTCTCCTGGAGAACACCTACAGGCTTCAGTGTTTTCCTCTCACACATGGTTGCCACATGATTCATCCATCTGCTAATGCTTGCTTTCAAGAGCGAATACATGCAGTCTTAGGCAAAAGTTTGGGAACCCAATTTAAAAAATAGAGAACCGGTGTCTGAAGGGAGAGAAGCATTTGGACTGTACGCAGTGTTCTGGCAAGAGGCCTCGTGCAGCTCCACCAAAGCTCCATAGGGCAGTAGCGGCGAGCCAGCCTGTAGTGGGAATGGCAAAGAGGGTACTCCCCCTATTATTATTATTAGTGGGGCATCAACATAACTCATAATCCCAATTAGCCTGTAGGTGTTCTGCTAAAACATCTAGACCAGACAGTGTGTTTTGGAAACAAGTTGTGTGTCTGTGACTGATGAAGTCCAAATAGAACATCTTGACCACGGCCAGCAAAAGTACATTTGGAGAAAAGGGGCAGAATTTTATGAAAAGAACACCTGAACAACTGTTAAGCACAGGAGTAGATAGATCATACTGTGGGTTTGCGCTGCAGCCAGTGACACAGCGAAGAACGCATTCAATTATAAACCAGCATGTGGACTGTTCGCAGTGTTCTGGCAAGAGGTCTCGTGCAGCTCCACCAAAGCTCCATAGGGCAGTAGCGGCAAGCCGGCCTGTAGTGGGAATGGTAGAGAGGGTATACCCCTTATTAATAATAATATTATTATTATTATTAGTGGGGCATCAACATAACTCGTAATCCCAATTTGGTGCTGCCAGTCAACCCACCCGTTCGAAGTTCCCTCTAGCACTAGCAATGCTCCCAACACTAGGAGGGTAACTTAACACATGTCTCCTATGATAAATACAAAGTCAGACACTGATGCTACATAGCTGAAAGCGTTGGGTCCCCACCTCAGACGCCTGCCCCGGCCAACATTGTTTTAAGAGTGGTGAGGGGAGAGAGAGCACCATCTACCCATCCAGAGTAAGCATGGGCATTTGTGCTCTCTCGGACCCTGGCTGCTGATGGCAAAGCAGCTTAGCTCGGGAATCGAACATGCTACCCTTTTTTTTTGTAGCAAACACAGCCTTTATAGCTGATCAAAACACAATATTGTCAGCAAACCTTAATGAGCAGTTATGTGTTATGTCTTTTATTATACTGTATAATATTAACATATCAAAATATCATTAATGTGGCTTTTTTAGATAAGGTTTTAGACCTTGATCAGGCCTGAGGCCCAAGGTCATTCATTACGCTAAGGAACTGTCAGCTGAATCAAATTTCCAAGCTTTATAATTATCTGACTCTTCACAGTCTATACTAACCATAATTAAACTCTTAAGCAACTGTGTGAAGATCTGAAAATGAAAGGAATCAAAGCCCACGAAGCTCTTGAGATGATGAAGTCTATGAGAAGGCTCTAGCCAGGAGATAGCCAAGTGTTTTCAGCTTACAGTGTCTACAGTGCAGACTGGTAATAGGAAATGGCAGTTCAGGGGAATTGTGGAGGTCAAGATAAGATCTGGAAGACCAAGAACAATCTCTGAGAGAACTGCTCGAAGGCTAATCAAAACTATCAAGAACCTGTATGAAAGTTTAGCTGAGTGAAGAGAGTGTTGCACCGTTCTACTGTGCAGCATTGCTTCCACAAACATAATCTTGAAGGAAGAGTCACATTACCTGCAACCTTGTTGCAAAGGTCAACGTTTGAAATACGCTGCTAAAACATCTAGACCAGACAGATGAGTTTTGGAAACAAGTGGTGTGGACTGATGAAGTCAAAATAGAACATCTTGGCCACGGCCAGCAAAAGTACGTCTGGGCAGAATTTTATGAAAAGAACACCTGACCAACTGTTAAGCACAGGAGTAGATAGATCATGCTTTGGGTTTGCGCTGCAGCCAGTGACACAGTGAAGAACACATTCATTTATATACCAGCACATTTTAGAAGCGAACAAACATCACATCGTTTGGCATATATAGACTGTATTAACGACGTGAAAATCTCTTTGGGAAAATGTTGGATTATTCTTTTACAATTTTATTACCCTGTAAGATGAACAACTGCAAAAGAGGCCCAGTGCTGAAGGGGTTAAGAAGAAGAAGAGTGTGCATACCACGCTGTAGCACATAAGCAGTCCTCTTTTCAAACTTTGAATAGAAGATGAAACCCGAGACGACCTCTGAGATGTCAGCTGGCTTTTTTTTTTTTTTTTTTTTCCTCAAGGCGGTTTTCCACTGACAGGCCATTTGTAGGAGTTAGAGCCTGAGAGAGCTCTGTCAGGCTGACTGTCCGTTCCCAGCTCTGCATGACAGCAGCAGGCCTCTGCTATGGACCCTCCGCTGGCATCATTAAAACAGTGGCCGGCTCCCACCTCGCCGCTTCTAGTTAACTAGGACTCGCTTCTTCTTGTCCCGCGCGGGATCAAACGGATACTCATGAAAAGGTTCAGCGGCAACATGCTAATGTCATCTCTATCTCTCTCTTTCTCTCTCTCGCTCGTCGTTTAGGCTGGAAGTTGAATCCTGTTGTGGGTGCAGTCTACAGCCCAGAATTCTATGCAGGTGAGTGTAGAAACTGAACCCAGTCAAACCTAATGTCTTGTCGGGCGTCTTCTGAGGACGATGATCCCCCATTAACATTGTCAGATCTGGTCCCTTTTCCTGAGTAGTGAATGTGCTGCATGTCCACATTGATCAGTAAAAATAGATTAGCATGTGGAATTGAAGCTTTCTGTGCTACGGTGTTTTCTGTGACTATTTAAAAGTAGCTTCATGCTGTCCTTATTGTTGGATGCGCTGTGGTAAGCTAGCGTGCCACGTATACGTTCAGAACACAAGGATGCTATGGAAAAAGCTGTACCACACAGAAATTGCTGCTGTGTCGTACGTTTGGGAATGTATCATGTTAGCATTAACATTTATCTGGTGAATTTGTGTGTCCATCATCTGCCTCTCATCCGTTATTAGTGAATGTATGTGTTTGTCAGTGGCTTTTGTTCGAAACTCTAGTGAAACTCATTTCAAGCACCAAATCAATTCGTCCACATGAGTAAAAATGTATATTTTTACAGGAAATATGAAGAATTTCTAAACTCAGATTTCAGTTTTTCACATTTAGGGTCAGAGTATCTCCTCACACTGTGCTCACAGAGTCACATGGGGTCTCATTATAGCTGAGACTGCTCTAAACATTTTCATATAAAACATATGCGTATGATCTAGAGCTGGACAATATGATGATATTTTATCATATCAATATAAATGTTGTTATCGTGATAACAGCATGCTTTTCTAAACATATGGAGGATACTTTTAGTGCTTAATAATCCCTGATCAGCTGCAGGTTTCATTACTAACAGTGTACTTAGACTGGGTTAATTAGATAAAGAGCAGCAGATGTTGAATAAAAATCACTGTTAAAATCACTGTGTAGTACGGGAGAGTATCTGAATAGTGGGTTATAAGAATCTGTCACTACTGATGTATTTAGTCTGTGATTACATGTATCATGATAAATCAAGTATCACGAAAAAAGTCTTTAAATTTTGTGATATAGCATTTTTAACATCGCCCAGCCCTAATATGATCTTATAAGCAAGTGCCTTTAAAGGTGAATTTACGAAGAGAATAAATGGAGAAAATGTCCAGATGATTAACAACAGAAAAACAAGCTGAGAGTGGAGGCCTACACCGCACTTGAAAATCAGTGTGAATGGGCTACATGTTTGCCAGGGTATTATAACCCTCCCACAGTTGCTGCATATTTGTGGGCGGAGCCTAGACGGGTGACTTCCCCTCATTCACACAGCAGCCAATTTGCTTATTACGTTACACTCAGGGTAAGAACAGGGTAATTAATCAGTCAGCAGCTCTGAGAACGTATTAATTAAATTAAGCCACATGTTTCCATTCAACCAAACACAGCAGAGTCAACACATACAGACTTTGTCACCTACACATAAAATATAATTAAAATTAATGTCCGGGGTTTTTTTTTTTTTAGTTTGTCATTTAAACAACTCTCTTTGTTAATTTTTACGAGTGCGAGAGGTGAAGCGACTTTACTTTTATGGCTTGCTTTGTGGTCTGTGACCATCTGTACTGCACAGCAAACTTCTTTTGGACAGACACCACCTAAACTTTCGCAGTGTGCCCACATCTAGTGCCTGTGAACTGTGGAGGCTGCAGCAAGTGGAGCTCCTTTTCTTTCCACATACAGTCATGTGAAAAATTAGGACACCGTATAAAAACCTGTTAACAAGCTAACCGTAATCAACCCTAAAACCTAACCCCAACCTAAACCTGAAATCTAACCTTGGGTAACCCCTTAAGAGCAGGGTTACATTCCATAGACAGTCATTTACATTCGGCTTAGAGTTCAGTTGCATTTAATAGGCATCAGTTTGAATGCTAGCTGAATGTCAGACGAGCATCTACAATGGATCATCCAAGTAAAGTGCTATTAGTGTTTTTTTTATATATCTATTTAATAAAAGTAGCACGACTGACTGTTTTCTGGTCTGCGACTTCAGAAAAGCTTCATATCTTAACCTCTTATGATCCGTGACGTTTATTACACACTAAGGATTACTAATCGGTAACTACATGCAAAGCAATGCAAAAGTTATTGGAACAGCAGGTAAAAAGACCAGGAGCCACCAGTGGTTCTGAAGAGTTTGAGAGGTTAGTCTACGAAGTTCTTTAAGTATTGTGACGTTCTGTTTTTTGCCATATTGCCCACCCTTACCAGCCCATTTCTGCCATTTCTCTCTTTCCGACATATGTGAATCTGGCAGTTGCTCTTTACATTGTGTCCAAATCTCATGATGAACGGACCAATAGAAATGCTCCGAAAACACTTGGACTTCCATTGAAAATTATTTTTTTTCCCCTTATTTTTTCCTGTAAAGTTGTCGTTTTGGAGATACGAGCTTCTTTGAGCGACAGCGACGCTATTCCAGTATTTCTCCTCATATTGCATATTTTCCATCTATAACAGCAGCAGCCTTTGTTCATTTATGTACTCCAGGTCTCCACGTCTGAGAGCCGCAAACCATAAAAATTACAGAGCTCGAACAAAGTAAAAGCGAAGCGGATGCGGCGTAAGGTCTGCCTTTAAACTGCTGTATTATTTGAGAGAAAAAAAGCAGTGGATGAAAAGGTTGCCATTTGTCGGCTTCAGTGGTTTCAGAGTGTATAAAGAGTGACCTTAATCTGTGGGCTTCTCCGGGACGGGCCTTGGCACAGCCTCAGAGCGCTGGCAGAGCCAATGGAGAGCCATTATTCCAACCACCCAAAGCGTCCAGCTCACACTGTGTGTGACTGCATGTGTATGTGTGTGTGTGAGTGTGTGTGTGTGTGGGGGGGGGCATTGGAGGGGGGGGTGGTTACCCCGATGGCAGGGGGCTTATAGACTTGGTCATCACAAGCACAAACACAGAGCGCATCTATGAAAACATATGTGTGATCAAGCGAGGCTGCAGGCCTCGGGGGCCTGCTTTCATTTTATAGGCCTTGAAACGGAGCGGGGGCAGCGCTGGAGGAGGAGGTGGGGACGCGGCACCAAACTCTTTCACTTCCGCCGTCAGCCTCGTCTGTCTCGGCCGTGACCTTCCCGTCACCGTTCCGATAAAAAATAGTGCAATTTTATGCTAACAGGAACAGTGCGATTCGCTTTCGTCTCACCTTTCAAAAGTCTCCGAGCAGCCCCGCGTCCCATTAGTGCGCATATGCTCGGGCCCATCAAACACCCCGCCTGTTTATTCGTCCTCCTGTTTTAATTATAATCAGTGTGTCATTAATATGGAGCGATAGTGCTGATGCAGGAGAACGCCTGGAATCTGGAATTTCTTCGGGTTCAGAGTTTAAAATATGGGCCGCCGATCTGTCCCGGGGCCCTTCCAGATGGAAAGCTGGCACCACAGGGGGTGCTGGCGAGCCCACCGAGCACTGAAGAAGTGACTAAGCTCCGTCTGCAGCTACAGCAGAAGAGTCTGAAGAGGCAGCCTCGTAGCAATGTTTGTGCAGGGACCATTTTTTAAGCCTTTGGTTTACGGGCTGCTGGGAGATGTGCGCCGAGCTCCGTGTTAAACAAGGCAAGCTCGGCCTCCACTTGAACCAGAGCTAACCTGGGGCGTGGCTGTTGGTTTTACGGCGGCTTCGACGTTCATTAGCAGATCGTGGGCAAGGGCAGGAGGCTGTGAAAGCTATCAGGAGGAGGAGGCGTGGGGACGGCCGGTGAACGGGACCCCGCTAGCCCGAGGCCGCGATCACTGATTAAGTGTTTCGCCTGAGCGAGATTAAGCTGCCGTTAGAAAATGCTGGCGGTTAGCTTTCTCCAAGATTATACAAAAGCAGTAGAAGAGAAGGAGGAGGAGAAGCCCCCTCACCTCACGTTCCAGCCACAAGGTTAAGAGGAACGTAAGCCTGGAGACGAAAATCGGAAGCTTGCGTTGAAGCCGGCAAACCAGCATGTATTCATCTCTGAAGCAACTTCGGTAGAAGAGTATCTTGAAAGTCGCACACATTAGGAGGAACCCACTCTTTTTGGCGGGTGCTTTTTTGGGGTAGCCACAGTCTATAGTTTAGAGAAGTGGGCTCTGGATCAGAAGGTCACTGATTTGATTTCCAGGACTGGCATCCACCAAGTTATTGACACTTATTGAACTTTTACAGGCAGATTTTAAGCTGAAATGTGCAAACTTATCAACATCAGCTGTGTGCAGTTTCCAACTCTGAATGTGCAATTTGAGCTCCAAATGTGAACTGTTATGTGCAGTTCAGGCTTTAATGTGCACACTTTGAGCTTAAAAGCCTTAAAAGCAAGTACATTTAGTGCATTTTAGTGCACATTTAGATTGTTGTAAGCTTTGAATGTTCACACATATTGAACCTTTAACACTTTTTGAGCTGTGTATGTCTTTTACACAGAGAAATACACAGTTCAAGCTGCGTGAATTTTCTGTTCCACCTTAAAGGTGCAGCAGTTACATCTGAAGTCCCCACATCGTTTAAGGTGGAACGGAACATGTGACCAAGAATTTATTAAATAAAATAAATTTATTAAATTAATTTAAGTAAGGATTCAGGATTGCACCTGTTTTTCCCATCAAGTTTATTCACACATTTGTTCACTTCTATAAAGAACATATTTGTTCATAACTCTTTTTGAACGTCTTCACCTGTGCACTGCAAAGTGTGCTGCAGGCGTATTAAACATGAAAAGACCGTCAGAACATTCAGAAAACACTGAAAACACTGAAACCCTGGAAGAGAATTCCACTGCGCAGATATGCTATCTCAGAAGACAACGTGCCGCATTGGGTGGAGGGAATGGTGGGAACGTGGTGGAGGTGGTGGTGGTGGTGGGGGTGTTCTTGGGGGATGTAAGAAGAGCGCTGCTTGGCTGTTTCATTACTGGGTGGCGAACGGAGGAGATTGTTTGGTGGGGAGGAACAATGGGGAATGACCCTGACATGTGTAAGGAGATGATTAAACATGTACATTAATTAAGTCTCTTTTTGTAAATGCATTTGAACAGTGTGCTCACTTTGAGATAAAACACCATTTGGATTACAAAGCCACTAATGACAGAAGAGTTGGGGGGGGGGGGGTAGTTTGCGTTAGCCGGGTACCGCCCCCATTGTTAGGAAGCTTAGAAAGCAAATTACAAGTAGCCTTTAAGTGAAACGAAAAAAAGAAGCTCTTTTAAGGTTTGATTTCCTTTTATTGTGACCGTTGCTATTTTCTCTTCTGCATCCATTTGGTACGGCCAGTGTTTTATCTAGAACCCTGCTTCCTTCTCTTTGTTTTTGTGCACCCTGCAATCTCAAAATTGCGGGTCTTCTTAAATGGTTCTTGGCTTGGACGTATCTCCCAAGCTGGGTTAAAACCTTCAGTATATTTGTACCACCTTCGTCTTTCCATACTGGACTTGCCATACAGAACACACTGTAAATTTGAGCCACTAACGGTTATTTTGCTGATTGGTCGATTAATCCTGCGATTATTATAAAAATTCTATATCACAATATTTAAAGACGTTTTTCACGATACACATTATTTATCACGACACATGTAACCACAGAATAAATACATTAGTAGCAACAGACTCTTCAATTGCTCTTCATTCTTCATTACATCAGTCGAATTACACTGTTAGTAATGAAACTTGTTGTGAGGTGATCAGTGTTTATTAAGCACTAATAACATCCTCGATATGCATAGAAGAACATAGTGTTTCTCACGATAACAAAATATATGTACATTTATAATAAATTTATAATTTATCATGATACGATAAAATATCGTCATATTGCCCAGCCCTATGATTAATTTTCCTCCAAAAAAAGTTTGGTTGAACTTATTTAATTCCTTTATTTTGATTATAACTGAACTGTAAACTGTAAATAAACTGTAAACTGTAAATAAAGTTTTATGAAGTGCAAAACTGTAGATGTAAACAAGAACCTCAGCAGAACTGTCAGGAGCACATAGGGGTATTTATACCCCTTATCAAAGTATATGTGGCCCTGTGTAAGAAATGTGCTTAAAATAATGTCAGACTAAAGTAATTACGTATGGTTGATATCCAGTCGAGCCCAAAGCTCACAAACGCACACTCTGGCAACACCAACCAGCGCCATGGTGTTTGACTGTGTGGGATCAGTGGGTGTTTACATTAGGCTCTGTTTGTTGACATATCATGAAGAAGTACTGTGTTATGGGTCATCAGAACATTAAAATTTACTTTTATATCTAATATTAAATATAATTTCATCTTTATGACCTTCTTATAACTTCACTTTATCAGTTATCAATACAATCCCAGAATTCCTTTACATATAAACTCTGGGGTCTGTTTTCCTACTGGAATTTCCCCACTGCGGGACTAATAAAGGACTATATTATCTTATCTTCCATTGTCCTTGTTTTTACTATGCGGTAGAGAGCAGCTTCTCACACAGGCACCACATGTGGACGGTCCAGTGCTAGGCATGAACCAGCCTTTAATATGAATTGACAACAGTTACTGTGGTTCGGCCGTTTCTGGCGGTCCATCGTCTAGAATAGCGCCCGTGTGTTTTCTCTTCAGGTGCTCGTGCATCGCGTGAGTGCTCCTTTGTCGTATGCCTTCGGTACTTTGCCCAGTGTACTAACCACCTTTGGGTTTCGTGCTGATTTCAGGTTCTCATACTGTCAATGCTTTGGGTCATGATTAAAATAAGAATTGTAATAATGCTGCGTTGACTTAAAATATTGATATTAAAGCATTTTCAGTGTTGACGTCATAAACTGTGCCGACTAAGTATGCGGCAGCCGTACTGTGAATAAATACAGTTCAATCAGTCAATTAAGGAAACTTTATGTATAGCCCATGTATATAAAGTATATATATATATATGGATAATACAATAATAAGAGATAAATAATAGAAAACAATACAAATGCAAACAAGCAATAAAATATTATGGTTAATATTATAGTAAAACTAAAAGAAGTGAAACAATTAAAAAATGGATTAAAACTAAAATTGAACAAAAATCATTAAAAGAAATATTATAGTAATGGTAAATACAAATTAGTGAATAATAAGATCATCTTTTTTAAATAAGGGTCATGCAGGTGCACACAAGTCTTACATCACCAAGCACAATGACAATTCATTAGAAGGGATGTCCACAAACATTTGGACATATAGTGTAGAATAAAGTTAATCAAGTTACTAAACATTTAGACTAATTCTATAGACTGGACTGGTCTTTATCTGGAGACTGGACTGGTTTCATTTTGGAGACTGGTCTCATTCTGGAGACTGGACCGGTCTGATCTTATTCTGGAGATTGGGCTGGACTGGACTGATCTTAATCTGGAGACTGAACTGATCTTATTCTGGAGACTGGACTGGTCTGATCTTATCCTGGAGATGACTGGTCTGATCTTATTCTAGAGACTGGACTGGACTGATCTTATTCTGGAGACTGGACTGGTCTCATTCTGGAGACTGGACTGGACTGATCTTATTCTGGAGACTGAACTGGTCTTATTCTGGAGACTGGGCTGATCTTATTCCGGAGACTGGACTGGTCTCATTCTGAAGACTGGTCTCATTCTGGGGACTGGACTGGTCTGATCTTATTATGGAGACTGGACTGGTCTCATTCTGGAGACTGGACCGATCTTATTATGGAGACTGGACTGATCTTATTCTGGAGACTGGACTGATCTTATTCCGGAGACTGGACTGGTCTCATTCTGGAGACTAGACTGATCTTATTCTGGAGACTGGACTGGTCTCATTCTGGAGACTAGACTGATCTTATTCTGGAGACTGGACTGGTCTCATTCTGGAGACTGGCCTGTATCGGTGCGTAGACTGTGTAGATCTTGCCCCCACGCTCAGATCCACTCAGAGATGATGGGTGGTCTTGTTCTTCGCTTTGCTTTTGTTTACACTCCATGCCATTTAGTCCGCCCCCTCTCCCTCCCCCAGTTTGTCCCCAAGATACGACCCACGCAGAAGCCAGTGAGAGAAATGATAGCACTACAAAGCAGTTGTTCACTTTTATAGCTTTAATAAGGAGCTGCCTCCTGCCTGTGTGAGCATCTGCTTCAGCACACACACACACACACACACACACACACACACACACACACACACACACACACACTCCACGGTCCTTATTCATTCACAGCAGCACTGCAGCACTCTTCCTCTTTCTCTCTGTCTCTTTTCCTTCCTTCATGCCCTGCTCTCTTACTCCTGTTCTCTTTCTGTATGTCTCTCCCTTTGTCATCCACCCCTTTCTCTCTCTCTCTCTCTCTCTCTCTCTCTCTCTCTCTCTCTCCTCTACCCCTTTTCTGTCTCTCTCACCCATCTCTCACTTTCCCGCTGTGGTCTTTCTGTCTTTTACAGCTAACAGAATTGTGACAGTCCTTCAGTCTAAGCATTTCAAATAATATAAACATTGATATATTTTGACTGTTTTCTGTAATAACTACATAACATGATACTTTTACTTCCAGTACTTAAGTGGTACATTGTATAATAAACTACTTGGAAATACTTAAGTACAAAAATGCTGAATACTTTAGTACTTCCACTTAAGTCTGGAGCTTAAAGACGCTTCTACTTCTACTCAGGACCCCTTTTTGATCAAGCACCTGTACTTTTACTCAGGTCTGGGTCTCTAGTACTTTATGCATGTCTAGTTATGTGACCTACATCTCTCAGTATTGTTTACATGATGCTCAAACATCCAGATGTTTAAATATGTACAAAGATTTTTAAGGGGTTTTACTCGTGACTGTATGTCGCGCTGCTGTCCCGATTTTCTCAAATCAGTGAAATCCAATGCATTACTCTTTGCTTGGTTCACTCGTTTTCCCTCTTTGTTCCTGAATATGCTGTTAATTAATTTGACAGGAATTTCCCTCAATCCCACTCCTTCAAATGAAAGGACAGACACGTGTCTCCAGCTCTAGGGGCTCGCCTGAGGGTTTATGATGAGGTGACGGAGGATGAAATAGAACAATTATTGTGCTCACCTTTTACCGCAGCCCTCTTTTCTTCCAGTTCTCAATTTTTCATAAGCCAAATGAATGATTCAATGTTTCTATTACACTTTTATTAGATCTCTTTTTTTTTTTCTTTCTTTCTTTCTTTTTTTTAAAAACCTGCATAATTAAAGAATGGAACGTCGTCTCCTCCTCTACAGCCTGCTCTCCCCACCATCTCAAATTACACCTCTTGCAAGTCATTTCCACAGTCATCGACCTATTAAGATTAATGATAAAAACAATAGTCTCGCTCTAACTGAGCCCACAAAAGCCCTCCTACATTCTGAGCCCCTCTCAATGGTGAGATTTAAGCCTAATTGGGAGTTTAATTGGCGGTTCTATAGGCCGCAATCTTTCTGGGCGTGTGCAGCCATTTGGGAGGTGCAGCAGTACAGAACGTAGGTGCCAGCTTTGCAGAGTTCTCGTAAACATCAGTGGGATGGGATTTTCTTTAAGAATTATTTTATGCCCTAAAATTCGCATTTTTAATGAGCGAAACATTGTCCAGATGAGATCCGTCGTACTGGCTTCAAAACCAAAGCGAAAAGTGAAAATACATCACTTATCATATTCAAGTCAATGGCCTCTTTTCCACAAACCGTTTTCTGTGGGAAGGCTTAATGACGTAGGGATCCTCTAATCAGCTCCATATTTTTGTCACCTTTCCGGCACAGTGTTTAAAAACGCCAGCAGCACCTCTGTGTCCGATCCACTCGCACCAGCACTCAGCCGTAAAAACCTTGGCTAGCCCTCTGCCCTCTATCATTAAAACTGGTCCACAGTTCAAAGCTATCCGTTTTGCAGTTGAATTTGTAAGTCGTGGCCAGTAGACTTGCTCAGTTTGCGTTTGAAGGCCTGATCCAGTGAGGCTTGACGAGGTTGGCTGCTGGATCTAGCATCAGGCTCTGTCCATTCCTTTAATTTAATTAACATAAAAAACTCAATCAACAAAAATAATGAAAGAAATGTAGTTACATAGCAGTGATGCAGTGGCAATGGCTGAACTCCATGTGTATTTTGTTTGTGTGCTTGTGTGTGTGTGTGTGTGTGTGTTTGTGCATCTGCATGGACAGTGCCAGGCTTTCCATACCCAGCTGCCACAGCGGCTGCAGCATACAGAGGGGCGCACTTAAGAGGGAGAGGACGCACCGTCTACAACACGTTCCGGGCAGCTGCTCCTCCACCACACATCCCTGCATACGGAGGGTGAGTACACATACACACACACACACACACTATGAGCGGGAGATAGCATTGTTGCAGTATTGCAGCATTTTGGGCAACTTTCAGGAGACGGAAAACTGTTCTGTTAAAAAGAGTGGCACAACCATCACCAGCCTTAACCTCAGACTGCAGGTGTGATCTCTGGTAATTCAGAGATCCTGGCTGGGAGTCCCACTAAACATGACTGGCCTCACTTTCTCTGGGTGGGTAGGATGGCCCTCCATCTCCTCCATCCCTCAGCACAATGCTGTCCACTGCAGGCCTCTGTTAACTGGCGGTTAGTGTTCTCCTCCAAGCGTGTTCAGCCACCCAGTCATCTTACGTTAGCTTTAACATTAAGTGCCATTTTGAAAAGATGTGGTGGGGCTTCACGTGACCCGGATTAAGCACTGGCAGCCTCACATGATGGGCGGAGTCTGAACTAGTAGGTGGGAATTTAAAATGACTAAAGTGGGGAAGGATAAAAATGCACTGTACACACAGCAAAATGTGTCCTCCGCATTTAACCCATCTGTGGTAGTGAACACACACTAGTGAACTAGGGGCAGTGAGTACACACACACCCAGAGCAGTGGGCAGCCAACTCCAGCGCCCGGGGAGCAGAGAGGGTAAAGGGCCTTGCTCAAGGGCCCAACAGTGGCAGCTTGCCAAGCCCGGGAATTGAACCCCCAACCTTGGAATCGACAGCCCGTCGCTCTAACCGCTGAGCCACCACTGCCCCAGATCCAACGGTGGCAGCTTGCCGAGCCCGGGAATCGAACCCACTAATGGCTAATGGCTAATGCTAATGGAAGTTAGTGTAGGACATTTTCTATTGTTTTTTTTATCCTGAACTTTTGTGTGTGTGTGTGTGTGTGAGTGAGTGTGTGTGTGTGTGTGTGTGAAATAAGCGCTGTTGTTGCTAACTATAAAATAGCAATTTATTTAACAGGGCTTAGTTTATTCCTGTGCAGCCGAGGCTTTAACTGTGTGAAACATGCACTTTGTGACTTGACATGGGGTCCGAGTGACGTACACGCGAACTAACATGAATTATTTTTGTGTGTGTTTGTGTGTGTTTGTGTGCATCCCTCCAGCGTTGTGTACCAGGACGGATTTTATGGTGCAGATATTTATGTAAGTATAAACTGTTTCTGCATGCTCTCCTTAAGTGTCCGTGCCCCACCCCCCCTCGTAACTCTACTGACTGTAAACCCACCAACCTGATTCACGGCGGCGAGCTGCAGCCCGCCGCGGTTCTCCAGCTCATCTCTTATTCAGGGGTTATCGACTGTATCTTCATTTAAGCTTTTATCTGTTAGATTTGTCATTATGTCAAGTGACCCTGGGACTGGAGTCTGAGATGTTTTTACCAAACAGCAGAGCCAAACAGCTGCAGGCACAATATGCCATTATTCAGCGGAGGGGACAGCGACATGCTCAGTGAGCCCCTCTCTCGCTCGCTTGCTCGCTCGGTCGCTTGCTTGCTCGCTCTCTCTCTCGCTCTCTCTCCCCTGGCTGCAGGGCAGACAGCTACCTGAGCCAGTTAGAAAAAGCCAGCACTCTGTGAGTGTGTGTGTGTGTGTGTTTGTGTGTGTGTGTGTGAGTCAGTCAAGAGATGCGGTGATGAGAGTGCAGTGCAGAAGAGTTCGACAGTTGTGTGAGTTGCCGTCTATGTCTTTTTTAAGGGACAGAGAGAGAGAGAGGGAGAGAGAGAGTAAGAAGGCAGTAGTGGAAAGGTAAAGAGGGACAGAAAGGAGAGAGAGGAAAAGAGAGAGAGACAGTGAGAAAGAGAAAGTAAGCAATCATGATAGAGAAATGAATAGAAAGGGAAAGGGAGAGAGAGAGAGAGAGAGAGAGAGAGAGAGAGAGAGAAAGGGGGGGGAGAAAGCTGGCATGAAGAGAGGGAGGTAGACAGAGTGTGAAAAACCAAGAGAGAGAGAGAGAGACTGAGAGAAGACAGAGAGAAAAAGAAAGGGAAGGATGGAGAGTAAGAGAGCGAAGAAGAGCTCTGACACCCAGGCCGGCCACCGTCACACCGAAGTGACATAGGGTGAGAGGGTGAGCCATCTATCCACCCGGAGGAAGCAAGGCCAGTTGTGCTCTCCCAGGCTCCGGCTGCTGATGGCAGGCATTAGGACCAGCGATCCCCGGGTCATAGTGGAAGCGCCTTAGTCTACTCAGAGCTTTTTATGACGTGGCTTTAGACGTCTGGCTCCTTTCTCTGCACCGCAGTGAACAATTCAGTTCATTTAGCATTCATTTTAGCATTCTCACCAAACCGACTCTGAATGGGCTTGATAACAATTTAACCATTTAATTATGCAGCTATCCCGCAATACCCCCTCCCACCCCCACCAAAAACGAAAAGATCTAGCCCTGACAGTCTGATGGACCTGCAGCGCTTGCCTTTCTCTGGGACCAAACAAATTACGCAGGGTGACAAATGTGCATGGAAATGGCATGAAGGCTGCATTAGCGCACCCTCTGTTCCCCTGCCATTAGGCAGAGTGCTGCGGCGCCTCCGATTGATTACACCGCCTGCGATAAGTTAATTTCATTTTCATTAGAAACTAGCCGAGAACTGTATTTGTGTATATCGCTCAGCATCATTTGTCGAGCGCTAGGGAGTCTTTTTTTTTTTTTTTTTTTTTTTTTTTGAAACCAAACGTTGCGCGTGATGAAGGCTGTGGGATGAATCTGCACCAGCATAAAATACACCAGTTAAAAAACAACAGAAAAGAGAACGAGAGAGACATAGAGAGAGATTGAGCGAGCAAGGTAGAGTGCAAAGCCGTACCCAATGCTGCAATAACCCAGCGTCTACCATAGGGGAAAGAGCTGGGAAATTAAACTGGCAACCACCCGCCCATCAGAGAGGAGTGTAAACCAGCTAAACGCGCTTAATACACCGTCGCACGACGTTCCTGCAGAATTCCAGAGATGCTTTAATTCGTAACTGTCGGATCCATTAGGGAAATCAAAACATTTGCCTCCAAATAAGAGGTTTCAATTAAAAAGCAGCGCTGCAACCAGAACACGGTGTTGCTTTCTCTCTCTCTCACTCACTCTCACACACACACACACACACACATGCTCACACTGCTGCTAATAAACGCCTCTGAAGGAGCGCATTGAGAACAACGGCTGTCGTAAAAGCAATAAGGAGCGCGAGTAGAGAAAGGCAGAGGCTCTCGCATCAATTATTGTCTCCTGAAAAAAGAGCGAGTAGCACCCAGCACCAAAAACGGGCGGACAAACACACGCCCACGCAGGAGCGCTCGAGCCGCGCCGCCCGCTTCACTGGGCCTGATAAGCGCCTCGTGTCCACACACGCTGCAGATAGATGGGAGCAGTCAGGGCAGAAACAGAACCAGTGGAGCCCTTCTTCTCCTTCTCTCTCTCTCGCGCGCTCTCTCTCTCTCCTTGCCGAGAGTCATAAAGATAAATGATGGCCTCCCTCCAGATGCGTGTCTCAGTATTAAACTCCTGACCACTGTTCACACACCGTTCTGCAACCTGTCAGTCTTCTCCCAAGCTTGGCCCAGTTGGCCCAGCCTGATGGAAGCAGGGGGCCATGCGGATGCCTGCCGTTTCTGGGTTTGGGAAGGAGGGGTGTGTAGGTGCTGCTATTTATTAGTCAGATGTTTGTGGACTCCCCTTCACATGTGGAGAAGTCCTGTCAATAGAATAGGACTCTCTGGAGCAGATTAACATGCAGGGCCTGTCGGGACCATGCTGCCAGGAGTGTGCTAGAGGGGTATAAAGCCCCTCTAATCTTCTCTGGAATGATGATGGTGCTCCATCCAATACTTTTGGGATGAGTTGGGGAATGGGGATCATCCAACATCCTGACCTCACTCACGCTCTTGTCATTGAATGCAATCAAATCCTTATAGCAATGCTCCTCCAAAGTCTAATAGGAAGCCTACTTCCCTGGACAGTAGAGTAGAGCAGTTACTCCAACAAAAGCCTGATAGCCTAGATTTTAGATCAAACGATGAATGAGCAGGTGTCTGAATACTTTATAATGAATAATGACAAAATAAGGAAGTAATAATATAAAACAAATATCTCAAATATGTTTTGTCTAAATTTCAAATGTACTCAAGTCTAGCTCTTGGGACTCTTGGGACTCTCAACTAATAAACTCAAGGGCCAGTTGTAATAGTCATGATAAAAAAGTAAACTGATTAAATAGAAGTCTGACCACAGAAGATTGACCACAGTCTAGAACCGCAAATATCAGTTCATACAACTGAAAGATCCTGTAGATCACATCTACAGGATGTTTCTGAATCAATCTGTCCATAAAACTCAGCGCCTAGCACCAGGAGGGGGCAGCTGTGGTCTCAAGTTCAGAGAAGAGGGCTTGGCACCAGAAGGTTGCTGGTTCATTCCTCTGAGCTGGCAGGATCTGAGGGTGGGGGAAGTAAAGGAACAGTTCTTTCTCCTCTCTCCACATTCATAACTGGGGTGGCCCCCTATTGCTCAAAAGTATTCAGACACCTGCTCATTCAGCGTTTGATCTGAAATCTAACTGCTTCTACTGTCCAGGGAAGTAGGTTTCCTATTAAACTTTGGAGGAGGAAGAGGAGAGAGAAGGGAGAGGAAGAGGAGAAGAGGGAGAAGAGGAGTGAGCAGAAGGGAGAGGAAGAAGAGAAGAGGGAGGAAGAGGAGCGAGCAGAAGGGAGAGGAAGAGGGTAAAGAGAAGCGAGCAGAAGGGAGAGGGAGAAGAGGGAGGAAGAGGAAAGAGCCGGAGGGAGAGGAAAAGGAGAGAGCAGAAGAGAGAGGAAGAGGAGATGGGAGATGAGGGAGGAAGAGGAGAGAGCAGAAGAGAGAGGAAGAGGAGATGAGGGAGGAAGAGGAGAGAGCAAAAGAGGGAGGAAGAGGAGAAGGGAGAAGAGGGAGGAAGAGGAGAGCGCAGAAGAGAGAGGAAGAGGAGATGGGAGATGAGGGAGGAAGAGGAGAGAGCAGAAGAGAGAGGAAGAGGAGATGGGAGATGAGGGAGGAAGAGGAGAGAGCAAAAGAGGGAGGAAGAGAAGAGGGGAGAAGAGGGAGGAAGAGGAGAGAGCAGAAGGGAGAGGAAAAGGAGATGGGAGATGAGGGAGGAAGAGGAGCGAGCAGAAGGGAGAGGAAGAGGGTAAAGAGAAGCGAGCAGAAGGGAGAGGGAGAAGAGGGAGGAAGAGGAAAGAGCCGGAGGGAGAGGAAAAGGAGAGAGCAGAAGAGAGAGGAAGAGGAGATGGGAGATGAGGGAGGAAGAGGAGAGAGCAAAAGAGGGAGGAAGAGAAGAGGGGAGAAGAGGGAGGAAGAGGAGAGGGAGGAAGAGGAGAGAGCAGACAGAAGAGGAAGAGGAGAAGGGAGACGAGCATTGCTATAAGGATTTGATTGCATTCAGTGATAAGAGCGTGAGTGAGGTCAGGATGTTCACCATTCCCCAACTCATCCCAAAAGTATTGGATGAAGCACCATCATCATTCCAGAGAAGACAAACACCAACCACTTATTTTCAGACTGCCTCTAACGCAGCATCACTGGACAGACAACACACTGTAGATAGTACTACGTTATCTGCCATTTTCTGTTACGTCACCTAGCAGACTACCACGCTGCCTAGCACCACCCTAAGCTTTTTGGGAGTGATGGGAGAAAAGGGAGGACCGTCCTTCCCACCCAAAGACCCTCTTAAATGGCTGTGGTCATCCCCCAGCGCTAGAGCCAAAGCTTAGATGGTTACACTACTGAGAAGCCCCCCGAACTGTTTATTTTATATGAAATATACAGAAATATTAGAATATAAAAAAACATATAAGAAAATATATTTCCATATTTCTGTACGAATATTAGGAGAAATGAAGTGGTTAGTGTTAAGGGGGGTCGTCCAGAGAGCAGGAGCGCTGCAGTTTGGAGAGCGAGTCATCACTCAGAGAAATCCCATTTTCAACCAGAAGAGAAAAGGAGAGAGGAGGAGGAGGAGGAGTGCTGCTGCTGCGTGACGGCCTGGAGGAAGAGAGAGAGAGACAGAGAGAGAGAGAGAGAGAGAGAGAGAGAGAGAGAGAGAGAGAGAGAGAGTGGGAAGGAGAGAAGACAGAATGACAAGGCAAGGAAGGAGAGCAAAGAAGGCACAGAAAAGAGAGAGAAAGTCCAGGAAGACAGTGACGAGATGACCTGAGACAGAAAGAGAAAAGCAGGAGAGAGAGAGAGAGAGAGAGAGAGAGAGAGAGAGAGAGAGAAGCAAAGAAAGGAGAGAGAGCAGAAGAGAGAGATAGATGGAGAAGGAAGAAGGAGAGAAAGGTGAAGACACAAGAAGAAGAGCACCAAGAGAGAGGAAGAGTAGGAGCGAGAAAGAGGCAAAGAGAGAAGAATAGGGCAGAAGGCAGAGAAAAAAGAGAGAGCCAAAGGGAGAGGAAGAGGAGAGAGCAGGTGGGAGAGAAAGAAGAGGATAGAGAAGGGAGAGGGAGAGGGGAAGAGGGAGGAAGAGGAGAGAGCAGAAGGGAGAGGAAGAGGAGAAGAGGGAGGAAGAGGAGAGAGGAAGAGGAAAGAGCAGGTGGAAGAGGAAGAGGAAGAAGAGGAGAGAGTAGAAGTGAGAGGGAGGAAGAGGAGAAGTAAGAGAGAGAAGAGGAGAGAGCAAAAGGGAGAGGAAGAGGAGAAGGGAGAAGAGGGAGGAAGAGGAGAGAGTAGAAGGGAGAGGGAAGAAGAGGAGAGAGCAGAGGGGAGAGGAAAAGGAGAGAGCAGATGAGGGAGAGGAAGAGGAGAAGGGAGAGGGAGGAAGAGGGGAGAGCAGACGTAAGAGGAAGAGGAGAAGGAAGACAAGGAGAGGGAGGAAGAGGAGAGAGCAGAAGGGAGAGGAAGAAGAGGAGAGAGAAGGGAGAGGAAGAGGAGAAGGGAGAGGAAGAAGAGGAGAGAGCAGAAGGGAGAGGGAGAGGAGAAGGGAGAGGAAGAGTGAGGAAGAGGAGAGAGCAGAAGGGAGAGGGAGAAGAGGAGAGAGAAGGGAGAGGGAGAAGAGGAGAGAGCAGGAGGGAGAGGAAGAGGAGGAGAGAGAAGGGAGAGGAAGAGGGAGAAGAGGAGAGAGCAGGAGGGAGAGGAAGAGGGGAAGGGAGAGGGAGAAGAGGAGAGAGAAGGGAGAGGAAGAGGAGAAGGAAGAGGGAGAAGAGGAGAGAGCAGGAGGGAGAGGAAGAGGGGAAGGGAGAGGGAGAAGAGGAGAGAGAAGGGAGAGGAAGAGGAGAAGGGAGAGGGAGAAGAGGAGAGAGAAGGGAGAGGAAGAGGAGAAGGGAGAGGGAGAAGAGGAGAGAGGAGAAGGGAGAGGAAGAGGGAGAAGAGGAGAGAGCAGGAGGGAGAGGAAGAGGGGAAGGGAGAGGGAGAAGAGGAGAGAGGAGAAGGGAGAGGAAGAGGGAGAAGAGGAGAGAGAAGGGAGAGGAAGAGGAGAAGGGAGAGGGAGAAGAGGAGAGAGCAGGAGGGAGAGGAAGAAGTGCTGAAAGAAGAGCGAGGACGCTGAGGAGAGTAAAGAACAGAGCAGTGAAGGAGGGAAGCACAGAAGAGAGATAGAAGCAAACGAGCTGACAGAGAAGGAGAGCGGGCATAAGGGAGAGAGAGAGAGAGAGAGCAGAAGGGCAGATGGCTTTATTTTTGCGGGGACGCTTCTGTGTGCGGACTGGCATGCGAGAGGAGAGGGTGGGGGGGGGGTGGTGGGGTTGTTGGTGGGGGCTGTAGTTTTCTCACGCCCCGGTTCATTTCACATGGACCCCCGCCGTCCGCCCAGTTTGAGATTGAGTGCATCAGTGCACATGGGCCGCTGCCAGCACTGCGTTCGTCTGGTCCGTTTGCTTAATTGAACAGCTGATGTTTCGGGATGTTTCTGTTCCGCATGTTCGAATTAGCATTTTGTTGTTGTTGTTGTTGTTGTGGGGGGAGGAGGGTGGAAGGGGGGTACGGTCCCATGTAGTATGACAGCAATACATAATTAATCCTCTGACTCGCGCATGAGCAGAATGAGGAAGCGAGAGCGCGGGCTTTCACAAGAACAGCCACACAATGCTGCTGCTGCTGCCGCTGCCGTTTGGTAATTAGATCATGCATATTTAATAACAGTGATTATGATATGCATTTCCACTCTTATCGAGCGCGGCTTAAGTGCAACACTCATTCGGATGAATTAAGCAGTGTTTACATTGTAAAGTCGTCACGAGAGGATGACTGCGACGAGAGAGAGGAGTTGTCACGCGTGCCTGAGCGCGTTCGTACATACTTATATTGATTGATGCATAGATTTATCTTTATTGCAATTGCTCAGTACAAGTACAGGACAACCAAATGCAACACCATTATACACGTCCTTATCTACAGTGTGTATATACAGTATACATCTATTTACATAAATAAAACATATTTGTATTTGTTTATCTATATATATAAATGTATAAGTACTTATCTATCAGAAAGTAATTTTTACATACTTATCAATCTATATAAACAAATCTGCCCACACTAATCTATCTATATATACAGATGTGTACATATTTGTCTACCTACATATATACAAGTCTGTACATACTAATCAATCTACATTTGTACATACTTATTTATTATACATACTTGTACATACTTCTACTATGTACAAGCATGTATAATACACCTGTATACATCTATATAAACAAATGTGTTCATACTTGTCTATCTATAAATATAAACTTGTACATACTTATCTATATAAACAAATTTGTTCATACTTATCTTTCTATACAAGTTTTTACATACTTATCTATATAAACTAATGTGTACATACTTATCTATCTATATAAACAACTTTATATAAACAAATTTGTTCATGCTTCTCTATCTATTCATACAAACCTGTACATACTTATCTATATAAACAAATCTGTACATACTTATCTATATAAACAAACCTGTACATACTTATCTATATAAACAAACCTGTACATACTTATCTATATAAACAAATCTGTACATACTTATCTATGGATAAATACACATTTGTACATACGTATATACCTATAAATACACATTTTTACATACTTATCTATCTATAAATATAAAATTGTACATACATATCTGTCTATATAAACAAATTTGTACATATCTATCTATACAAGTCTGTACATACTTATATATATAAACAAATTTATACATACTTATTTATCTATACCAACATATGTTTTCATACTTAGCATTATACTTGCAAATTTGTACATATCTAAGTGTATATATACAAATCTGCACACACTTTTCTGTTTATGTATACCAACCTGTTCATGCTTATCTGTCTGTAATTACAAATTACAAATCCATCTATCATAATATCATATTCATTCATTTTCATTCTCATGTTCATTTCACACATTTTACTCTTGCACTCCGTTCTTTTATGCGCAGTGCTAATATTTGCTAAACGCATTTCGTTGCCTTGTACTTGTACTGAGCAATGACAAGAAAGTTAAATCTGTCTCTCCATAACCTCCTCATGACTTCTCAGCTTGGTGAGCTAGCCTCCATCATCTGTCACTGAGCATAACCCCCAAATCAAAACAGCCCCTTTCAAAGACAAGCACATAAATAAAGAAATAAACCAGACAGTCCGAACAGATGTTGTTGCACGGTGGGTAGTAGCAGTGAAGCAGCCCTTGCAATCGTCCCAATGTGTGTGCTTGTGTGTCTGTGTGTGTGTGTGTGTGTGTGTGTGTGTGTTGTGTTCCAGGGTGGTTACGCTGCCTACCGATATGCCCAGCCTGCCACCGCCACCGCCGCTGCCTACAGTGACAGGTAAGACACACTCCGCTGCCTTTGCAGACACACATACATACACACACTCACATACACATGCACACTCGCGCGCACTGACACAGCACTCCACCAGACCGCCGCCTCCGCTCACACTTACTTCTCTGAGGTCAAACTCCCTCCCCCCGCTTCCACACGAGCAGAGGCAGCCTCGGAAAAGGCCACGCAGATTTATTAGTCTAATTCCCTTCTCCTGCGTGGACGGCGGCCGGCGCAGTAATTGGCAAATTAAATCAAATGAGATGTCACTGCAAACGTAATGGTAAGAGGCGTCCGTGCTGGAACGGTGGACTGTAACTGGAGAATTAAGTGGAATAGACCTGACAGTCCTCAAAAGATCGGAGGCAACGGCTGTTTGTCAGGAAGGCGAGAGGAAATCTGCTGATTTGGACTTTTTTTTTATATATATACATTTTTATTTTCTGTTACGTCTTTCTTCTCTACATTACTGTAGACAGCACGTTGCTCAAAAATTTACATCAGCGCCTTGCCATAAATTTGCACCGCCAAGAACGATATCCTGGCAAGTGGAGGCATCTTAGAAGTTGGAAATGTATCTGATATTTCTCATGTGTTGATTGTTTTGACAATATTACATAAACATCAAGATCAACCGCTGTCATCCCAAGCATATCAGTGTTGTTTCAACCAAACCACATATCACAATTTTTGTCGTTTATGTTTTTTCACGTCATTTTACATTGTATGTCATTTCATGATGAATGGATGATTAGAAAATGGTCCAAAATGACTAGAAATCAATTATTTTTCACTCACTTTCTCAATATAAAAGTATCACATTATAAACGTATAAAGTGGAACGAAAGCATCAAGAGCATCAAGAGCCTCAGTGCAACATAAATGCCGCAGCGAACAGATACGGGTATCAAACCCACAACCCTCTGATCAGTAAAGATCTTGAAGAAGCACTGTTGATACATTACTTGCACAGGGAGAAATGTACCATGAAGTAGAACATAATGTTACGCCATTAGGCAGATTCTCTTTAGTTGTCACTAACCCTAACCCTGGCCCTAATCCTAACACTAATTCTAACATTGGTCTCAACACAAAACCTAATCCCAAAACTAACCTTAACCTCAACACAAAACCTTAATTTTAACCCTCAACCTGAGCTTAACCTTAAACTCAACCTCAACACAAAAACTAATCCCAACTCTAACCTCAATTTAAAACCTAAATCTGTCTGTAATCTTAACCTTAATTTCAACCCTAATCCTAAACTCAACCTCAACAAAAAACTTAATCCTAATTTTAACTTGAATTTAAAGCCTAATCTTAACCTTAATTTCAACCCTAATCCTAAACTCAACCTTAACAAAAAAACTAATCCTAACTCTAACCTTAATTTAAAGCCTAAATCTGTCCATAATCTTAACCTGAACCTTAATCTCAACTCTAATCCTAAACTCAACCTTAACAAAAACCTAATCCTAACTCTAACCTCAATTTAAAGCCTAAATCTGTCCATAATCTTAACCTTAATAACCCAAACCATGAGCTTATTTTAACCCTCAATCTGACCTTAACCTAAATCCCAACCCCAAACCTAACCCTAAACCTAACCTCAACACAAAAACCTAATTAACTTTAACCTCAATTTAAAGCCTAACTCTGTCCGTAATCTTAACCCAAACCTTAACCTCAACCCCAAACCTAATCCTAACCCTAACCTTAAACTTAACCCAAATCATAACTCTAACCTGATCCTTAGACCAAAATCTAATCCTGATCTCTAATCTCACCCTGGCCTTAATTCTATCATATTCTAATCTTATCTTCAACCCAAAATCTAACCCTGCTCTGGTCTAAACTGTACCCCTAACTTTATCCTCACCCCGAAACCTTATCTTAATTCGGACCCTTACCCTAACCCTAAATTCTAATCCTAACTTTCACCTTTGACCTAATCCTAACTCTAACCGCGTCCTTCAATCTAATTGCACCCTGATTATTATTATTATAAATAAATAAATAAATATCAAAAAGAGTTTTATATAGTACAGGCAGTTTACACAGCTTGGCCCAAGGCTCAACACAAAAAATATCGCTGCTCTCCAATGAAAACCATGTGTCTCCATTTTTTTGTCCGTTTCCTCTGTCGTTTGAACCCTGCGGCTGCACTGTTCACACAGTGTACAGTTCAGGATGAATAGACCAATAGAAATGCTCTAAATTACTTGTAATTCACTTTTATTTTACATCGACTTCCATTCAAATTTAAGAGCTCACCATTTTGAAGATAGCTTAACCCCTTAACACTACTTAACACACTAAGGCGTATTACTCAGTAACTACAGGGACTTCTGTGCAAACCGGTCAGGCTGTTCTTTAGTAATAGAGGTGTGTAATGACACTTTCAGCCATCGCCGCTTTAGAGGCTGTTTAAGGGGTTTAATGTGCAGATCGTGAGTCAGCTGTAACAGAACCAAGGAAGTGTGATAGACTGTTTCCAACAGCAGCATAATAGCATGTTTTACCAGGAATGTAATGAATGGTCCTCGAGTGGCGTATATTGACAGTCCAGAGAAAGAGGCTGTCATGGAATAAATCTAATATCACTTCTCGTAATAAAAAGCAATATTTGATTGTTTGTACATATTTTAAGCCAAATGATCTCTCCACACTTTTGCTTCCTTCACAAAATAACGGCTGAAGCAAATAAAGCGATCTGCTAGTTGAACAAAATCATTTCACATGATGTGCGATCACTTTCTGTAAGTCAAGATCTCCAGGAATCGCTGCAGTACTCTTCCAGCGGTCCCATCGCGAGCAATATTAGAAACATTGCCGATGTTTCAGATGTCCTCACTTGCCAAAATGATCATTGACATGACATGAGAGCACCAACGTCCTCGCGACAGCTAACGGCTAACCCCAGAACAGTGTCCACAAACATGTGACAACTGATATTTTCCTGCGAGAGCATTCGCAAAAGACACGCTACTCTGTATTGTCCTGTCATCCTAGGAGCTCTGTCATAATCTGTCGATGTTATGATTTCTACCTTTATTTTTAGTTGAGATTGTGTTTTTCTCTGCATGCCACTGACAAGTCTGTGCTGTGCTGTGAAACGTCGTGCTGACTAATTGTGAATGGTGTTGTCGCGCCATCTTTTTTACGTCACCTCTCTGTGAGCATCGCCGGCCGTTGTGGCGTGTTGCCTTCAGTACACGTTAAAAGACAGCTCATTGGTTCGGACTGACAGTTATTCACACCGCTCTGTCCTGTCTCTGTTTCACGACACGCACTCTCCAACACGTTCACGCTTCTCTCCGGAGGCAGCAATGGCACGAATCTTGTCAGGTGTAAGATTGGAGTAATTTGATTTACTGATTAAGTCATTAATGATACGGCGTTTTCTCCTTGTGCGCTCTGCGGCTGCTCTGGATGAATGCACTGTAGCATAAAGACAGTAGATGGTCTCCAAAGATCAGGCCAAATCTAGCTGATGAGGATGCGTCGGTAGGACGCCACAGCAATTAAGAGCAGTTTAGTCGTAGGTGGCATTTTGAAGTTTTTATAAGTCCACAACATAAAAGATAAGTTCATCCTCAAAACATACCCCACCCCCCTCCCCCAAAGGCATCAGATATGTATTATTTTTATATTATGTTTATGTATATATATATATATTTTTTTATTCAGACATGGGAGCCATATTCGCAGTAACACATGACATGGTATTATGTGACGGGGTGGTACATTTAATCCCAAAAATGTCCACAATTCTTTTGTGTGGTCATGTTCCTGACCTAGCACACGCCAGTCAATTTATAATATCATTAATATCATTTAATTAGCATCTCTAATCATTATTTACATTAGTAGTGTTGGCTTGAATTGGACAGATATTGTCTTACATAAAAAGCAAAAAATATAAATAATGTAAAAGAACAGGAAAAAAAACTGTTCCTGGCTACTCCAAAGGCTCTAATGATGTCATTTCCTCTTTGTGATGTCATTTACATCAATAGTCAAAAGATCAAAAGATTTTTATTTCAAATAAAATGTTCTTCACCGAAATAAACAGATCATCCTAAAAAAATAAGGGTGTTAAAGATTTAGAATTTATTTGGTAATTATTTTAGATTTTTAATGTGATATTGGACAAGACAGACATGTGGAAACGGCTCATTAAACTCATTAAAAATGATTAAAAATAGTAGTTTTTTAATAGTGTTGTTGAACTATGTTTAATAGTAACAGGAACACTTGAACTAATAGCTGTAAGCTTTGGAAACAAACTTTGGGACATTTTTCTTTTTCTTAGTGCATCTCATCAAACGCAAATGACATGCAAATAATGACTCAATGGCTTTTTAAGTGCACTGGAACAAATAGCATGCTCTAGCAAGATATGCCATTATATAGTGGAAAGTATTGGTGAGCAATAAGACGATATTTGATCGTGTCGTGATAAATTTTGTTTTTGTGATACACAGTGCGCTTTTATGAGTATGATATCAGCAGCGCTTAAAGAACATTGATCAACTGCATGTTTCATTACAGGGAGTGAAATTACTCATGTTTAACTGGATTGAATGAATAAAAGTCACTAAGTGTACTAAGTATGGGAGAGTATTTGGATGTTAGTTTATTTTTTATCTGTAGCTACCGGTAAATTTAGTCTACATGATAAAATATTGTGATAAATATTGTGCATCGTGAAAATGTATCATAATATTTATATTTTTTACCCTATCACCCACCCATAGAGGAAAGGCAGATCTCGATGGTTTTTGTTGCTCTGATTCTTGAAGATCAGACTAAGTCTGATGTACTTTATGGGAATTTCTGTAATATTACATTTAAATATATTTTATGAAATATTGTTTTAGAAATAAAATTTGCTTTGTTTCTCTTGAATATAGCAGTGTATTAAATGTAGTGTAATAACGGGAGTTATTCATCTAGACTAGCATTAGGAGGAAGTTTGTCTTTGGTCTTGGCATGGCATGATTGTTGCTTTTCATGATTTTCATGAAAATCATGGAAATATCTTAGTCAGAGCAATTATGATTTATGATTTGTAAACAGGAATCAAACAAACAATAACTTACACAATTTCCAAACTGCTCCAATTACTGTCTATTAAATTGATTCTTCACACTGTCGCTGTCATGCAAAAACCCAAACAGCAACTTTACAGAAAGAGAAAAAAAAGTCTAAGTGAAATGGTTTTATTTCAGGGGCATTTCTATTAGTCATCATGAAATTCAGATACACTGGCAACAGCTGCACATTGATTCACATTGTGATTAAAAAAAAGTGAAGGAAATCAAAGAGATAGGAGAATTATGCACATTGGTTAATATACTTTATATTACGACTTTAGCAAATTTCCGTTGTTTATTTGCCCATGGCAGAGGCAGGCCTAAGTGCCTAATGTAAAGCTGAGAACATACCTAATGATGTTTGCCGGCCTGATTAACGCTAGGGTGAAAGTTTCATTACCATATAATAACTGTTATAAATATTTAAATAAATATTAAGTTAAATTCTTCCCAATTAAATGTGAACTTTCAATGGTGTCAGCATACCTAAAGTAAAGCATACCCACCTAAAAAAATATACACCTCTCCCACCCCCCCATTACACACACACACACACACACACACACACACACACACACACACCCTCACAACCTCCCCGGATTTTGTATGGAAGACCTGAAACTCTCTGTAGATACGAAAGCCCAAGCCCTGCGCTCACACTGATTATGCAAATGGTGCGTCTCTCAATTGGGTTATATTGTTTGTGTATATCTGTGGACACTGGTTTGAATACGAATCGCTTTTGGAGAATAAAACTGGCACAAGATCTCAAGCATCAACATTAAAAAACAGCAGTAAATTGATAGGTATTTTCAGTAAAAAAAAAAAAAAATTGGATTTTTTTTAATCCTCAATTTTAATAATGTTTTTTATAATATTTTGGACAAATGTGCACTGAATAATATCAACAAATTAGCACCGTTATTGTTTCTCCCATCTTTCAGAATTAATTATTTATGTTTTGTAAAAATTAATCTTTCGGTGAAATATAAGAGGCACTGCCAGCATAATCAGACCTTGTGAGGTATCGGTTCTAAGCTGTTCTGACTCTTCCTGATGGTCTAGGGTTAGGGTTGCACTGTCACAGAAAAACCTTGTATCTGCAAAACGGCAGCTTTATAGAAAAGACCTAAAACCCTCAACTTAAAAACTTAAAAAGTTTAAATGGAAGTCAGTGTGAGTCATTTTGGAGCATTTCTATTGGTCCATTCTTCATGACATTTTGACACAATGTGTGAAAAACAACTGCCAGATTTATGCCACATAATGTCAAAAACTGAAAAACAGCAAACACACACAATGGAGATAGACAGTGTTTGTGTAATAGCAACAATATATTGCTCATAGTGGCCACAATCTTTCTTTATCTTCATCCTAAAGCTGGTAGTTAACACCTTTGGGTGCCGTGTGGTCAGTATAAGAAAGAAAAGATAAACCTGTAATGTTTTTTTTTCCTGTGCTGTAAGCATCCCAACAAATCTCACATTCAGATTAGCACATTTCAGTGGGTGTTTTGATATTTTAATCCCAAAATAATTACTTGTTTCTTCTAAACTTTTGACTCATAAGTTTCCTAAAGTTAGTTTTTTTATAATAGTGGTGTTTATTTTTAGGATTTTGACCTAATTTGTCTTGTTTTGTTTTTTGTTTTTTTGTTTTTTACATGATTTTGCCATATTTTTTATATATATATATATATATATATATATATATTTAAAGATATGCGATCTGACCTGTCCACCCTAAAATGCGACTGTTTTGAGCATGTTTGGACAGGCTTTACAGAACACTGGCAAAACCCCCATTCATCCTAATGAGATGTTATAGCTGACCGAAATGAGAAAAACGGTTGATACTGAATTGCACAGCCAACTATTTAACAGTGCCAACTTTCCCCACATATAATAAATATGTATATTTAATAACACATAATAACAGTGACTCAATCACAGATTAATCTATTATTATTATTATTATTGATTCACCAAATTCATTTTTACTACATTGCAAGGCATACAATATTCTGCAATACTACAATACTCTGATGCTGCCCCTAGTTCTAGTGGTCCCATCTGGACTGCTGCAGGCTGGGGCAAATGGTCAGGAAAGCGCAGTGGCCTTTCTGCACCCCACTAAGCCCTCCAGCCCTGCCCCGGCGCCTGCATTAGCCTGCCGACCTGTGTCCCAGTCAAGCACGTTCAGGCCCGGGCTGAGGCAGACCATATGCAGGCTCTCCGTCTCTCCCTGGACCGCATGGAGCCCCTTAGGCTAACACACCAGCTGTGTTTTTGTGCCACAAGCGCCATTGCCTCCCTCACACTCCACCATGGCTTAAGAGCCTGTTCGTGGAGGGCGAAAGCAGGGGCTGCAGTGCTAACACAGCTAGCTACTAGTAGCTGCTAAAATATTTTCATAAAATGTTCCATGGTTTCAGCTAGTTTTGCACAGTCATGCAGAACATACATGCTGCACTTGCTGCATTGAATCCAAGGATTGGACTAAACACACTTTGTAAATCTGAAAAAAGCAAAATATGGAGCAGCGACAGGCTAATCACTTAAGCACCTGAGCAATAGAGCAGATGGGCCATGGGCATCTCTACATTTAGCAGAGGTGGAGAAAACATGCATTAGTTTTAACCTTAACAAAATATTTACTTTCAGTGTGAATTACTGTACAATCACTGCTGCATTTCAACAAAATTATGTTTTTGTTTGTTTGTTTGTTTGTTAGTTCTTTTGGTTTCCTCCTCAGCTAAAACAAAATCTTAAAATAATTACATGTTTTCTATAATATTTAGTTTCTCTGCATTTAAAGTTTCTCTGCCAAAAAAATTAATTATTAGATCATGATTAAGCACAAATGTGCACAAACTATAAGATCATGATGAAGTTCATGTTTATAGGGCCCGGTTATTAAAATGTGTTATTTCATTTCAGCTTATTAATTATCTAGGTTTGTGTTATATGGTGTGTTGTACAAAGAACATTATTTGTTCTCTGTGACAGTTTACTGTTCATAAAAAAAATACAGAACCATGTACTGGCACATAAGCCAGTTGTTCAGAACCATTTCAATCTGGACGATAAGACTTCACTCAACTCCACAGCAAACTAAAAAAATATCAGTTTTTTTTACAGTTTTCTGCAAATGTCAGAATGAGCAAAAGCACAGTCAATTTATGTGTGAAAATCTATATCATATTCAAAAAATAAAAAGAAACTGTGACATGTGCAAATATGTAGACACCCTTCTAGTAGTAAAATCTCAGAACATGAATGTCTCCGGATGTACTGCTCAGGCTATAATTGACTTGTTAGGACTGGTCAGGTATCGGTAATATAATAATGACTTGTTTTCTATAATCTTTAGTTTCTCTGGATTTAAAGTTAGTATCTCAAGGCAACAACATATTTTCTCAAGAGTTGCATCTTATTTTCTTGGCATTTTCTCTTTTTTATTGGAATAATTAATTAATTAATTAATTTTGTCCAAATAATGCCTTTTTTCTGTACTTTTTTTTGCTTTTTTATGACTTTTCTTTTTTTCAACTCTTAATTTAAAGTTAGGCACCCATGCTATAGGATGCTGGCACATACTCTGAGCCATCTAAATTTTCTAATTCTCCACAATCTTCCTACTTTTTCCTCCATGCTAGTTATCTTTTATTATTTTCTTAAATTTTAGAGCCAGATTTTCAGTTATGCATTAGCTCCACTTTCAGTTGTTCGTAAACTCTTATCAACCACATCGTGTTTCTTTCAGTACACATCATTTAGCATGTGAATGCGTTTGAGCAAGGCGTTATTAAAAACCACACTGCCCTACTACAGTACACTCATAGCTTGGCTTATTGGTTATGTAGTGCAACCCTGCAAATTGTGTCAACTTAGCCCTTGTTGCTGGTGGCAGTAACAAAAACAAACATTTTTCACGTTTGCTACATGAAACCACACAAATACAGGAAAAATGTAGGATATGGGCCCTTCCTTTCGCTGTCTGAAGCCAACACTTGTGTGATACGATTGTGTTTTTGGGTATGCAGTAGACATAGTCTCCTTTTTTCGTCACAATGATGTGAAGTGCTACGGACGTGTTACTCAGTTGCATGGGTTCTTTTGCATGTGTGCATTGAGCTGTTTCTTTTTTTTTTCCTTCCCTAGAGTCGACCGCGTTCCGCTGGTCAATAGTGTCATGTCCAATTGGAGTCTGTATTCAAAACAAGCCACCTAACGTGATTAAGAGGGCCGATTCAATCTGAATGCTTAGCGGGAATGAATGATTCATTAAGTTATTAAATATAGCTGCGAGCAGCAATTAAAAGGGGGCCTGGCAAGATGGCTGCCAACCTATGTCTCTAATTAGACGTAAGATCGGGCCGTGACACATCGTTTGTCACACCTGTGCAGTGAGTCATGGAGACTGGGTAATGCAGCAAATGATACGGTTCACGCTCGTCATGTTTGTTTACTTAGCTTTCAGAGACCCCGCTAGCTGCACAAACTCAGGCCTCACACACTCCTCCTTCAGACGCTGCTCATTTCTGTTTCCTCACTAACCCTTTGTAATAACAGGCCCTAATAAACAGCTGCTTGATCATTATTTAATATTATAAATACATTACACAGCGCTGTCTTTTGAATTTGATTAAATATTTACTTACGAATATACTAAAACATTTTATTATTATGAATTGTACTAAAATAACCATTAATTATAGTTCAATTCATTATTTATAAAATATCAAGTGTTTGCTTATAATCAGAACTGCACACTTCAAAGTTGGGTGCAGCGATTAAGCAGCAGTTCAGCTGTATTGCTACATTGTGCTTTTCCCTAATATGGGTGTTAATGTACATTATGGACATTATATACACATAAACATTCATTAATTGGACCCTTAGTACAGATTTTTGACATTATAATATATTTATAAACATGACACATTTATGAAAAAGCATTTACAGAGCTTTTATTATTCACTACATTAATAATAACTGTGACAAGAATTGTACTTTATTTTCCTTTTTAATGAAATAATGACTTTTTTATTTTTTACTTATTTTGTCAAAACCTTTTTCTATAATTTTTAGATTTTTTTTTTTAAATAATGACTTTTCCTAAATTATTTTTTAGAGTTAGACTATAGGATACTGTCCCATATTCTAGCGCATATTTTGAGTCTACATCTATAAAAAAACATTTAATTATTGTATTGAATGACTGATATTTGTAAGATAAGATTTGATAAGATAAGATCCTTTATTAGTCCCACAATGGGGAAATTCTCAGTGTCACAGCAGAAAAGGGATAGCAAGACACTCATTTATTTACTTATTTATTTATTTATGCATATGTAATAATTGTATCATTGCTAACCTAACGCACAAACTATTAGATCATGATGAAGTTCATGTTTATAGGGCCCGGTTATTAAAATGTGTTATTTCATTTCAGCTTATTAATTATCTAGGTTTGTGTTATATGGTGTGTTGTACAAAGAACATTATTTGTTCTATGTGACAGTTTACTGTTCATAAAAAAAATACAGTACCATGCACTGGCACATAAGCCAGTTGTTCAGAACCATTTCAATCTGGACGATAAGACTTCATATTTAAGCACATATACCAGTTTTCTGCAAATGTCAGAATGTGCAAATGCACAGTCAATTTGTGTGTAAAAATCGATATCATATTTAGAAAATAAAAAGACGTGCAAATATATAGACACCTTTCTAGTAGTAAAATCTCAGATGTACTGCTCAGGCTATAATTGACTCGTTAGGACTGTTAAGGCTGGTCAGGTATCGGTAATATGAATGCTGACTGCAAGTAGTTGTGATCATCATCAAGAAACAAGAAAATTATTAAACATGGAAAATTTGCCTCTTGTGCTTTCTCTGACTCTGGCCACTGATGACAAAGCGGCATGGCTCAGCATTCGAACCCATGACCCTTGGCATGCCCATAGTGGCAGCACATTAGACCGCATTAGGAAGATAATGGTGAATGAATGAGGCTAATGGTTCTTTAAGGTACCAAAAGTGCCTCGACTCTGACATCTCTCAAAGGACCACATGTGTGGACCAGTTTATGCTGTGGAGCACCTTCAGTCAGCTTCAGCCCACAGCATCTTTTGATTTGCACTAGTATGCCTGTAGCAGCTGTGTAGTCTGAGGCTGTAGAGCCAAAGCAAGGCCATTCCAGCCGGAGGGATTCCAGAGCCGTCGGGGTACGCAGATCTTTCTAGAAGACAGACTAGAGGAGTGGCAGTTGGAGAGGCTAGCCGAAAGTGTACCCTCCACTTTCCCATTGAATCGGCCCCAGTCAGAGGAGTGGATCGAGCTTTACCTGTGTGTGTGCTGTGCTGTGCCTCGCCTCCCTTCTCACTTGACTCGACCTCATCTCCTATACAGTCTCACGTGCACTTATAAATATATAGATATAAATACATAAATATATATTTATAGGATTTGTTTTGTTGCGTTTTGTTGTTTTTTTCGCTCCCTCCTCCACCGCACCACATTTCCCAGCTCCAACCAATCCCCACCCCACCCTACTCATCCTCCTTCAGCATGTTTGTTACTCCTCCTCCATGTCGAGTGTGGGACTGCACTGAGAGCTCGCTGGTTCTTTTTCTGCTTGTGAACTGAAAGTCATTTACTGTAAAGCAACCTCCCCCCTCCCTCCTCCTCTTCCTCCCCCCCCTCCTTCACAATCCTAACCTGCCCTCCCCCCCCACCTTACCCCACACCCCACCCCACCCCACCTTCCGCCCATACAGCCAGTCAGCAAGCGGTATTGTGAATTTTATCTTCTCTTGCAGAAATCATTTCGTCCTCGTTGCAGCCGATGAAATTTCTTGTAACACCTCTTCAGGTAAAATAAATAAATATGAAAATGAATAACAGATCACCCTCACTTTCTTGATGCACCCACGAGGGAGCAGGCATATCCTTTTTTTATGCACCTCGACAGTGAGTGCTTTTATTGCTCGCCTCTCTTCTTATTTCTGCCCCTTAATTAGTAGAGTTTTACTTTTTCTGTTGGTTTCTTCTACTTTTTTTTCTTTCCTTTCTTTGGTTATTTATTTTGTCTCTTATTACATTTCTGAATGCTCTTCTTCAGAGTGGATAGTGGTTTTTTTTTTGGTTTTTATTTTTTTAGAATATTGCATGAGGATAGCTGGCAGGCATTGCACCCCTTTTTGCTCATCCTCTGTTTCCCTCGCCATTGGCACTGCTTCTAACAGGCATGTGTCCCTTGAAGAGTGAAATGAACACACTGTCACAAGCTTGGAACCTTGTGTGATATGTGTGTGTGTGTATGTGTGTGTGTGTGTGTGTGTGTATGTGGGTGGGTGTGTGTTTTTTTTCCTCCTCTGTTCCTCCTTCCACATTTCCTTTGTTCATGTGATCATTCATTCCAGTTCATCACTCGCATTCTGTCCTCTAAGAGCATTCCCATACTGTAAATGTGTGTGTATATGTGTGTGTAAATGTGTGTGTTTAGTTGTGTGTAGTTGTGTTTCCTGTCTCTTGCAGTCGTACGGTGTCAGTGGTAGTGTCTTAAAGGTTGCTGTGTCGCTTGGTTTGCTGTGTTTTGCACATTGGCTGTAGGTGGCTAGCTCTTGGGAATGATGTTAGCCTCCATGTGTGTGTGTGTGTGTGTGTGTGTGTGTGTTTGAGTGTGTGGGGCTGGCTTCAGAGGCGGCGTATTGAAAGGGAAATGGAACTGTCCATCCACGTATTGATTTTGCGACAGGCGCTTTTTATTTTTTTTCACTGGAGAAAATGAATATGCTAAGGAGTCTGGAACGTAGGTTGAAGGGTTGATTCGGAAGACGTCAGGGAGGAATACGTCCAGTACAGTGCCGTGAAAATTCCACTTCTAGTGAGTGCATTCAGCTACTTTAAGTTACAGATGTGCAAATGCACACACACACAGCTTGTCTAGGCCCCGTAGAGAAGCGCTGCCAATAGAATAGGACTCTCTGGAGGGGATAAACATGAACCTATTGAACAATACCTAATGCCAGGCGTGGGATAGAGGGGTAAAAAGCCCCCGGTATTGAGCTGTGGAACAGTGGAAGAACTGTGTTTTCTGAAATGATGATGGTGCTCCATCCAATTCTTCTGGCATCAGTAGGGGATGAGGTGGGGTGGTGATCATCCAACATCCTGACCTCACTAACACACTTTTCACTGAATGCAATCAAATCCTCACAGCAATGCTCCTTCAAAATCTAGTAGAAAGCTTTCTTCGCTGAACAGTAGAGACAGCTACTCCAACAAAAGCAGAATAAACTCTTTTTTAGTGCCCTTGATTTCAGAAGAAACAGTGAATGAGCAGGTGTCCTAATACTTTTGTCCATTCAGTGGACATATAGATAAATACAAAATGATTGAACACACAATGCATCATCCAGGAAGTCACAACAATCTAAAAACCTGCAGAACAGGTACGGTCAATGTACACGATTCCACTATAAGAAAGACATTGGCAACAATGGCTTCAATGGGAGAATTTCAGGGTGCAAGGCCCACCTCTGACCAAAAACAACACAAAGGTCTGTCTCACATTTGCCGAAAAAACATCTAGACGCCCAAGACATGGGGACTAGTATTGTGTGGATTGATCGAAGTCAAAGGTAGAATTTTTTTGAAGATGTGGTCTAAAGCTCAAGCGCAGTTGGGTTAGGCAGCAGGACAATGATCCGAAGCACACCAGCTGGTCCACCTCAGAATAGCTCAAAAAAAACAAAAGGAAGGTTTTGACTTGAATCATATTTACACCTTCCAATGTAAAATGGGTTCTGCAAAAAATGGAGTGTGCCAAAATTCCTTCACAGTGATGCAAAGGACTTGTCACAAGTTATAGCAGATGTTTGATTGCAGTTGTTACTGCCCAGGGTGCCACAACCAATTTTTAGGGGTTGCAATTACTTTTTATGCAAAGGGGATTTATGTTTAGAATAAATCTTTATCTTTAATAAATGGAACAATGTAACAGTCTTTGTTTTATATTAAAATTAGATGATGTGAAACATTTAAATGCAACAAATATGCAAAAATAGAGTAAATTGGGAAGGATGTTTTTCACAGCACTGTACATCTAGATTCCGGAGACATTGTTTTCATATTGTTGGCTAATTGTTCGAGTTCAGTTGCGAAGTTGGGTTGGAGCAAAAATCTGGACTGTCTGGAGGTCCCTTGAGTCTCCAGCACAGCCATACATAGTTGAAGGGTTGAAGGAAGCATACAAATTACCTTCCCGCAAGGAAGAGGTCGATACATATAGAGCGATAGCACTATCGGTGCACATTTTCCAGAATAACGAGCGCATAGTCAATAATGCAGATACACCGCTCCACCCATTGGAGATTTATTAAGCTGTATCTCAAGACCCAGATCTAATTTGGCTCTATGTTAGAGTAGCTGTTGTTCATTAGCCACAACATACAGCCTACCAGGACCATAAATCTGTTTTTGCCTTTGACTCGTCTCAGTAGACCACAGGAGAAGTCGCAGTGTCTGCTGTGGCGGCACGAGATGAACCGCAAGACGCTTAGATCTCCAGGATGCATGTGCTTTAGCTGAGATTTGTGGAACGTTCAGAGACGTTTATGTGCTAATTGAACAGCTGCGTGTGTACTCAACATCTGTATATTAGAGCTGAATAATCGTATCGTTATTAGCACGATATTGATACTGATATAATAAAAGGCTGCGAAATGTAAGTGAGCAGAAATGTGAGAAAAGGAGTGTCTATAGGAGTGTTCGGATATTTCAGTGTAGTCAAGAAATACGGTAAAATTCATTATTTTGATTAAAAAATGCAGATTAAATTTTTTTCACCACTTTGCATTATCACACTGCACAATACCATTCACAAAAAGTACAGATTCATTAAAAAAAGTTTTAAAATATTAATATTAACCAATAATGGGTTTTATTATGTTTTTTTTTCTATAATAGACAAAGAATCTCAAAAATTCAAGTGGTTCTTTAATATCATGGTCCATGAAGAATCTCTTAAGTGTGAAGTTCTTCGCAACAATAACATGAGGCTGCTTCTCTTATCCAAGACTACATTGGTGCTCATCTGAGACTTACAATGTCCTCAACATCCCTGAGTTATACCAACATGAGCCATACCTAAAGATCAATAGAGCTGAACGAAATTTTTTTAAGGGTGTTTTCACACTTGCCCTGAATACACAAGTCCACACCCAGGACCCATTCCGGCCTCGTTTTGGGGGAGGGGCTCATTATTGTGGTTTTCTTTCACACCAAAGAATCCACGGTTGGTTTAAATTGCGAACGTAGGTAAGACCTAGGTTCATCCTTTTATTGCTTTTCATGGATACAAACAATCAAGCAGCGAGGAACAGCGCTTTCTGCAGTCATGGCATTTTACCGTGCAGGAACACCTGCAAACAAGCAGACGTTTTTAGCCGTGCCGGCGATAAGGCCAAGCAGTCACATGATAAAATGAACCAATCAGGCAATCCCACATTGCTTCCACACCTGCAGCACCAGAGTCCGTTTAAAGCGAACCCTAGACCACTGATTTCAGGAGGACCAGAGATCGCTTCTCTGGAACGCTCTTAAGCTTGAAAACAGCTGCCACACTTGACCAAATGTACTGAGCGTATGGAGTCTGCACTCCTGGGTCCAGAAAACAAACGCCCTTCTTACCTTAAATTTCTTACCTTAACACCTGAACACACCACAATGAGACTTTTATACAGCACAGAGATTCTTTTATATGAACATAATAGCAATTTCATCTCAAAATTCAAAATGTTTTGATATAATATTTACATATATATATATATATATAACATTTACAACATTTAGCTTAACAAATGCCTTAGATGAAATTAGATGGAAGCTACTGAAAAAGGGTTCTTTGGCTCGTCTATTAAAAGGTATTTAACAAAAAACAAGAGGTTTACAAGAGGTTTTCCCTCATAGAGAAAAACATTTACGTAGGCAGAGAACTGTCATGGCTTGTAACCTTTGCTTTTACTTATCACTCAAAATATCTTAAAACTACTACCAAATGATTACGTTTTAAAAGTTGTAAAAGTAGCATTTTAAATGTGGAATTTTGCTCTTCTTCAACTGTCTTGGCAGGACTGTAGACCATTATCACTTCCATGTTCATAGTGTTGCAATCAATGACTGAGGCTACTGCATTTCGTAAATACACCCATAATTCAACCAAACACACTGACCAGAGTTTCCACTCCATCCAGTTTAACCCATGTTCAACTCCAGCTCCATGTTCAACGCCCATCATGTGTAATTTTTAACAAGCCGACCAATAAAACGAGAGTTAAACTGAAGTGGAGTGAACGCAGGGCTGAACGGTGGGGCAGATTTGAAGAAACTTGAAGATCAACGGTAATTCATTCAGCATTCATTTAAACTGTTTCAGCAAGGTTTGATTAAAACCCTAAACTTCATCCCCAGATTAATCCATCATGAGCTTAAGTCCGCAGACTAAAGCACATCTGAATACACAAGAACTGGTGTGTTAACAAGGGGAAATCTGACAATTCTAGTTTAGTTTAGTCTTTTAAAAACGTTCAGAAAAAAGTGACTTTCCAAAACCAAAAGGCCCTGATATAAAATCATAACTGTTCATAAGTGGTTTAAAACAAGGAAAATAAAGGTGACTATTAAATAAACAACGTAATCTTATACTCACAGAGCTTATCAGGGAAAACATGAGATTTACTGCTGTGATGTGCGTGTATTTCATGGGTTGCAAGGGTTTTACTGCACACCTTAATACAAAGGTTTAATTAGATTAAATGGGCTCTAATTCTAAATGGGTTTCTAATTCTTAAAGACTTCTAATTTAGGAAGTCTTACATAAATAGTACATAAAGTACCAGCTGTTAAAAGATTATTTAGGAAACCAGAAATAAATCTTTTATGGAATCACTTCTAAAATAAAACTTTTAGTCTAATATTTTGTTTGTGACTATATTTTCTAGATTTTCCTTTCATTTTTAGAGGTTCTGGTAATGGCTCTGAGGTTTTTTATTTATTTATTTATTTATTTTTAACAAAAGAAAAACAAAGCAATGTCCCGCCCACACATTTAAAGCCTCAGTTCATCAACCTTTTCATTACTGAATGCTTGGAGGATAATGTGCCAGGCGCAGTGTCCTAAGGGTCACCTTTTCAATCTCAGGGCCAACAGAGTGTGTTGAAGTCCTGGGCTGAACAGTCGAGTGCATACTCATTAAAAGTAGCCCCTGTAAACAGAGATAACGCAGGTCAAACAAAACGCTTGGCAGGGCAATGAAATATGAAGACAGGGGCGACTGTATAGTGAATAACAATGTCCATACTAATCTGTAGTGGATTAACTTCTTAATCGCAAAGAGTGAGTGAATATGTAAATTGCCTCATTTACAGGCTGTGCCCTGCCTCCTGATTGGCCCTTATCAGGTCCAAAAAACACCATGCATGCATAACAAGGCTCAGAGGAGCAGATAATCCGGGCTATTTTACCAGCCAGGCCCCAGGAGCCTCCGCACTCCCTCAATCAGACCTTTTCAAGCAGGGTAGGGCTAGATCGTGGGATAGAAAGCCACACCCAGGATGCCTACGTGTTCAGTGCTTCAATTTGATTGCTGGGAAATGATAAAGCCGCATCACTCAGTCAAGACTAAGACAATTTTCAATATAAAATTTATGAAAAAATACAAAATAAAACGCCTAGTTTGTAAATGATCACTGTTATCCTAGTTTTTGTTATGTATGCAGTTCTATAATTTTTTTTTATAGACTTACCTAAGACCACAATAAACCCCCGATTCATTCATTTCCTCCACATACCATAGCTCTGTTCATTTTTCACTAATATACTGAATTTTTGTTTTGTGTGCATGATCGCAGTGTAACAATTTCAAAATGTATCATATTTGAAACAGTAGTCCTTATTTATCAACGTTGTGGCCAAATAATACTGATAAATCCTCTAAAATGAGCATCTCCTGTGGAAAAACCTGTTAACTAGGCATATGGGTGCAACCAGTCAGAGTAAAGTGGGATGGGAAGGGGCGTATGGTATATGTTGTATGGCAGGGCTGTTTATAAATAACTTCGAATTTCTAGGGTTTGTTTCGTTAGAGCATAGATAGTAAAAAAAGTTGGGCTGGTGAACTATTACTTTACTAGGCCAAATGAAAATTATGTCTGAAAAATCATTTTAGCATGCATATATGCTGTTCACGTGGTGCCAACATTAACCTACACTCTTGCTCTGACTCTGACTGGCTCAGCGGTCTAATGCCCTACTATAATGTCCCATGGGTTGGCCAGTTCGATTCCAGAACCATGGCGCTTTGCCATCAGCAGCCGGAGTCAGAGAGAGCACAATTGACCGTGCTCTCTCCGGGTGGGTAGATGCCACTCTGTCCCCTCATCACTCTTAAGAGATGTTGGCCAGCACAGGCATCTCACAGGCTGCCTCAAAAGGCTGCAATCGCATGTATCAGAGGAGAGATGTGAGAATGTGTAAAGTCCTTACCCTCCTAGTGTCAGGAGCATCGTTAATGGGTGGGCAGTGCTGGCAGTAATGGGCAGTACCAAACTGTGAGAAAAAATAAAGCTGTTTAAGACAGTTCTTTGAGCAGTGCCATAAAATATCTACTTTTGGTTCCATAAAGAAAAGCATGCTTGTAATTCAGATGTAAAATTAAGTTCTTTAGACCTTTTACTGATTCTGAAATAACAAAAGTTTGGGAGAGGAATCACGGCCATGCTCTTCATTATTATACACCCTATAAAACCACCTCTCTATCCTCATCTTCTCATAATGAAAATCCACTGCCCAGAACTGCAGCCAAGCCAAGAGTTCCCGTTCCTAGCCTAAGCCCTCACTGAGCGTGGTCTACACATCGCAAAAAGGTTCTACTCTGTTCACACACATCTCTAATACAAACCGAATATGGCTATTATGTGGCATCCCTTAACCAACCATTTAAAGCACTTACTGTTTTCTGGATTTCACTGTGTCGGTTGGTTTGTAGTGTGGAAACACTTTTTATGTCTGTCGGTGGTGATATAACTGTTGCAGGACGATCTCACTCATTTAGTGAATTAAACTATTCTCAAGTTCTGAGCTTGAAGCTGGTGTTGCTGGTAGTAGCAGAATAGTGGAACCAAATAAATCGGTTGCATTTATTTTTCTGGGAAAGACAACCCCCTGAGTTGACAATACGGCAACATCAGATGCACGTCTCTTCACAAACTAATCACTGTCAACTATAGGGACTGCAGGACACGTAGGGATGACATCAGGACATTGGCGTATAATGCTTAAGTGCTTTAGTTCTTTAGTGCTCTCGCTAAATTGCAGTGTGAAACAAAACTAACTGAATCAAATGTAAACATTTGGTTTCAATCTTGATCCGGGCTTTCAGGTGTGAAAACACCCTAAGTGTGTGAACATCAACCTACAGTATTCAACACAAGACACATACTCAGGCTAATAAAAGACACCGTCTACCGTATCAGAGCGCATGTACTAACACAGAGTATGTTGAACGCCATTAACCGAGTAAAGCCTGTGTAGACAAATGAATGTGACCACAACCACCGCCATCCCATGATCACACGACTGCACATCAATTACTGGGACATTATTAGAACAAGCAGAACCCCCTGCCCACCCCCCCCATCCGAGATCACGAATAGCAGCGAATGTGCCCCACAGCCTTTTACAGCATGACAGCAGAGAGCCTTGTGTTTTCCTCTTCTGTGACTTCATCGGCTGTCATTCTGAACCAACTTTAAATTCATTACCATTCTCAGGTCATGTATTTGCTTGTGTTTCTGTGGCGGTGTATGGATGTGTAGAGCTCGGGAAGGGGGTGGGGCATTGTGTTTGTGTCATGAATAGCAAGAGATGCATTGTTTTCTCCGGTGTAACGCAATCGCTCTTTGTGTTTCCACAGTTACGGACGAGTTTATGCTGCCGACCCCTACAACCACGCACTTGCTCCAGCAGCCACATACAGCGTTGGTGCCATGGTGAGCAAAGCTGACCTTACTTTCTCCCTCTGTATCTGTCTCTTTGTGTATCTTTCCCTTCCGTTCGCTACATTCCCTTATTTATCCCTGGCCAGCAGGGTTCCTATGTGTCCTGGCAAATCTGGAAAACCACTAAATTGCTAAAACAGTTGAAATATTAGTGTGATCTCGGAAATGTAGAGCTACCGAGCCACTGACAGTGCATAATTTAGATACAGATTTAATGAGGTTTGCAATGCTACACTATCATATGGACAAATACGTCTACCGACACCATGTTTTACAGTTAATGTTATAAGTGGATGCGTACAGTAAGTCCCTACACCTTATACTAATATTCATCACTGATGAAGAGGCCACTGCCTAACACACATCCCTCGCATATATTGGCAAGCTTTTCAGCCTGTTAGCAACCTTTTCTGATGAATGTTTTCTTACTGGCTAGCATCAGTCAACTGTATTGAATCTAGCTTCAAGTAATTTGCTCCCCATCTGGTGACAGCTGTATAAATTTGAGGACACTATATAACATGCCCAAGTTGCATAGGACAAACATTAGCCATACACGCTAGTAACTAATAACTTGGCTTACATTCTATGTACATTCTTTGTCCAAATGTTTGTGGACACCCCTTCTAATGAGTGCATTTAGCTACTTTAAGTTGCATCCATTGCTGACACAGAAATGTCCAAATCACACACAGCTGGTCTAGTCCCTGTAGAGAAGTACTCTCATGGGCTAAAGGGGTATAAAGCCCCCAGCGTTCAGCTGTAGAGCAGTGGAACTGGAACTGTGTTCTCTGGAATGATAGTGCTCTATCCAGTATGGGATCCAGTTGGGGACGAGGTGGGGTGGGATGGTGATCATCCAACATCCTGACCTCTTAACACTCTTGTTTGCTGTATGCAATCAAACCCTGACAGCAATGCTCTAGCAAAATCTGGTGGAAAGTCTTTCATGGACAGTAGAGACAGTTAAACTTTTTTTTTATATATCAATGAATGAGCAGGTGTCCCAATACTTTTGTCATAACGTAGTGTTATATATACATATATGGAAGTCAGGGAAAAAATGACCTAGAAAAGTCCTGGCAAACGTTTTCCTAAAAAGAGTGGGAACTCTGTCCAGTCCCTTCCTTTCCCGGTGTGCACTCGTCATTTGTCGTCCCCACCCCACCACCACCCCCCCTCGCCCCTTTTTCCCAGCGCATGGTTTTTAGCCCAGCTGATATCTCCTTGGTTAAACTTAATTGAATTTGTCTCTTGTGCTAACGGCAGCTGAAATGCCACATTAATCCTCCCAGTAAACGTGATAAATGTCTTAATTTCTTGGCAGTGTAGTGCATGTTAGTTATTATATTTCTAATTTTGCGAATATCACCTAGCCGAGCGCTCCCCTTAATGGAATAATTAGTCATTTTGATAATTAAATCCATCACCTAAGTGGTGCTGTAGCAACAGCTAAAAGGGGGAGAGAGAGAGAGAGCAGGCAGGCAGGCAGGCAAGGGGGTTTGGAGAAAAGGAGCGTGAGGAAGGCCGGCTAGAAAGCCTAGTGGCACCGAACGAAAGGAGGCAGTAGCACAGAGCAGCCTGGGTCCATTACGAGGCAACATACAGGCTTGTTTTCATCGATTTCGTTAACCATACACCGCCGTAATGCATGCGTGCCGAAAACAAGTGTGAAACAAATGTGACTGCTGTGCTGTTTTTTTTTTTCTTTCATTTTCTGTAGCCCTTAGAAATTGCAGTTATTTTCAGCTATTAGAGCATGCTGTAATTTGATATTATTGATATGCCTGTACTGCATGAATTATGCACACTAAATCTGCCCATGCCTTTTTATTTCTAATTTAAAAAATGACAGTAAATAGAAAGTCTAATAAATTGAAACATATGCAGCTGCATTCAGCAATAGATCTGCTATAGGCTTGAAGTAATTGCAAAAAAAGTATGATAATAACTATATTGGTGACAAAATTTATAAGTTACTATTAAAGCAAAATCCAGCGTGTCCAAAGGGAGTTGCAGTTCTGCTGATGCCATATGAGAATACTGATTTTGAATATAAAAATATAGTTTTATTGTTTTCTTTCTTGACATTGTTATATAGACATTAAAATTAATAAAGCCCTTCAGATGCAATCACCTACCACATGGTGCATGAAACACTGGTTGCAATAGGAAAGTGATGAGTAAAATAAGGGAATGCATCGATACGAGAATTGTAAGTCGATGCTAAAATCCATCTTTCATATGCGTTGATATTTATGCTAATATTAACGCATTAACCTAGAGCTTTGTAGTATGATACTTTATCATTTTCATAATGCTAAATGAACATTAACAACTGAAACAGAAACTCTAACCTATCTACAGAAATCAAATCATTGTGTTAATGCTAATTTTTGTTATTTGTGAAAACAGTATCCACTCACCAGCAGCACATTCATTAATTACAAAGAGCATAAACTTGTTTCCCATACCTGGAATTATTTCAGCAAATTGTGAATAACAAAATGAATAACAAAACTTGTTCTACTTTAAACTAATTGTGCCAGGAGGTTTTAAAATCTAGCATCACTGCTAAATGTTGGCTGTTCAAACTAAATGTATAATTTGACCAGGAGTCTGTATAGGACTATATATGTTGGGATAAATTGGAATTAAATCGATGTGGATTAGCATTGCATAGAAATGGAATATTTGTGTTTAGAGTTGACCAGCTTTGCCTAAACATTCTCATGATTGTCGTTAATATCATATTGTTACAGTACCAGTACTATTACTGTTTCAATCGTTTTAAACGTACATTTACGTTTGAAAAAAAAATGATATAATGCTTCCAATCAAAAAAGAAAAACATGTCGTTGCTGTCATGCAGTTGAAGGGATATTGATATTTCTCACTGGTAACTTTTTGACATGAAAGCTGTGGATTTTAACTTTCAGTTCTCCTCATATATATATACTGTATAGTATAATGGTTTGATTTTAATAATAAAGTTATTATATGTGCAGGCATGTTTACATAGTTTACAGTGTTTTGCCTTGTTTTAGTCATAAAACATTAAAACCAAAACAGAAACTTTTAACTTATCTACAGAAATGAAATTACATTACATTACATTTATTTCTATGTAAAATGTATTTAATTGTAATTAAATAATAAACCAAAGGACACAAGATAATAACTCGACTTCTAGGGGTTAAAACTCATCTGTCTGATGTTTTGCCTCGCTCACTTGTTTTGCTTTGATTTTTTTTTTTTTTTGAAGTAGCTAAACACATTTCTCCTGGCATGCGGTGTCTTGGTGTGCTTGCTGCATGAGGATGGTGATTGGTTGCGTCTCGGGGGTATGTACAGAAAACTGAATTCAGCAGCTGTTGTTTTTAAACACCACGACTAAAAACGTGCGCACCCGTGGCTTCTCTCCGCAGAATGCTTTCGCACCCCTGACCGATGCCAAGACCAGGAGTCATGCGGATGATGTGGGTCTCGTTCTTTCTTCATTGCAGGCTAGTATATACCGAGGTGGATACAGTCGTTTCGCTCCATACTAAAAAAAAAAAAACAACAACAACAACAACAAGAAAAGAAAACAAAAACCTATCGAAACCTAAATGAGAATCTTCCTGTGGGGTAAAGAGAGAATAATTCAAGAGGCCTGGGTATTGCAATACATGCAGTAGTGCATCATTTTGGCATCTCTTAAGAGAGAGGACAAAAACGGATATTTTTCATCTTATACCTCAGATATTTTGTGCTGTGTATTTTAATATTGTGGGTTTTTAATTTCTAAAGATTACATAGATTGTTGGCTGTAGAGGTTTCTGTGGTGATCTAGAGAGCTGCTAGATTTTAAAAAGAAGACGAAAAAAAAACATTAAAGATACAAATTGTTAGGGCTTTATTATGTAAATGAATTATGTATGATAAATATTAAGTCCCTTGGGGTTATCATATTTTGTAAGAGTGTAAGTGACTACAGTAGTCAAGTGATTTTCTGCTCTTCGTTGGATTTTTTTAGCCTTTCAGTTCCTTTTTATTATTATTTGTATTTTTTTCTGGGTGTTTTTGGGTCATTTTGTTTTTCTTTCGTTTGTGGTTTCCATGCTGGAACGCTAAAAAGAGAGGGAGATAGAGCGAGAGCTAGGCTAGAGATAGTAGTAGGTGAGTGTAGGCGCCCGCGAGAGGTGGGCCCGAGGAGAGCCAGCACCCTGAGGGTGGTGCGGAGACCGATGATACAGAAGGCGAGAAACCACAGAGGCATCGATTCTTTCAGACGTCTGATATCAGTCATCACTCAAAGCCAAAGTTTACGTTCCCGGGATGTCGTACGTGTTCGGAAATTTTACATAGCGGCTCTTATAAACACTCCACAAAAACTTCACCATGACAGTATTTTACTGTTTACCTGTTTATCTAGTTCGTAGGTCAGGCCCTTAACTAGTTTATGCCAACCACAAGATGTTCTTTTTATATTACGGTACTTCCAGTATATTGATTGATATAATTGCTGACTTTTATATTATGGGAGAGATGAATAACTTAAAAAATAATAAATAAAAAAAATAAAAAATAAAAATAAAAAAACTGCGGCGTAAAAATAAAAAGTAGCGCCGTTTATATTTTTTGTTTTTGGTTTTCTTTCTTCTTTTTCTTTTTTTTTCGAAAGTAACGAAACTATGATTATTTGTACCAGATAAAAGTGAAAAAATTATGATGATAATAATAATAATAATAATAATAATAATAATTATAATAACTATAAACCAACCGTGTATTAAATTTGATCTGTTCAGTGGAAATGTTCTCTTATACGAAATACACAGCTGTGTAATGTTTTAGATTTAGTGTGGTAGACCAACTGTTAGAGAAAGGTGTCTCATTTTTTATGGAATCATACTCAAGATTTATATCAACACTTTACAAGTAATGCAATCATTATGTAGATACGATCATAGTATTTTTGTCAACTGTACTATTTTGCACACACGACCTGCAGTTTTTTCATCACCTCTCAGCTTGTGGGACGTTACATCCTCTGATTTGTCCTCTTAGTTTTTTTTTGGGTTGTTGAATTTTTTAATTTTGCGCTTTGCTTCCTTTTGGTTTTGATATCATTTTTAACGTGACATCCTTTGTAATGTTATTTTCTAGAAACACAGCCTTTACACTTTGAAACTGTTTGATTATCGAGAAACTGAGAAATATAGGAATTGTGAAAAAGATATCTATATGTAAATATGAATAATGATAAATATGTCATTTACAAGTGCTACACAAACAAGCTGTCGAGGTGTCCTTGAAGAGTCGCAGCTTGTGCTGTGCATATGCGAAGAACTTCCCTACATGTTGTTTACAGTATACCTACTTAGAGGTGTTTGTCACATATCTCATTTTCTCTTCTTTGTTTTTCTTTTTGTTTTTCTTTTTGTTTTTTGTATTTATAAAAAAGGGTTAAAATACATAAAATACGAGCGAAAAAAAATTAATCAAACAAAAAAAAAATAGCAGCTTAAATTTATCCAGCTGCAAAATATCCTCTTGTGTACTGTGTGTGTGTCCTACCACACAACTGGGCAAAAATATCGTATCCACTGCTGTAACTCTGCTATACTTTCTGCTTCCAGTAGGTGTTGTGAACAGGCCTTCTCCTTGTCATTGTATGTGCATGCACTATGATCCGCATAACAGTAACCATCAATAAAGTTTCTCAAGATAAGGAGAAATTGTGGTGGCCTGTTCTTTTTTTTTTTTTTCTTTCTCTCTCTTCTTTTTTGGGGAAGCTATACTCATAAACTGCTATATGTCGCTGAGTGGATCATGTTTCTCGGTGATGGAGTGCGTTTTTCCCTCTGATTTGATTTACCTGAGTTTAAATTGCGTTTAAAGGCACGAGGCAAAGGGGAAACGATCATCTCCGAGGAGCCGGAATAAAATTGTGCCTCCAGGACCGAAGCGCTCATCCCTCAGGTTCAAACGCACTGCCTCCACGCCGAAGATGTGGAGGCGAGAAGAAACCCCACAATCTGATAAACTTCCAGCACACAAAGGTTATGAAACATATCTCCAGCCAGATATAGTTGGAGAATGAGAAAGCTCATAAAAACAACCATCTGATGGGTGGAATGTGATTTCGGGCTATTTGAGTGCTTAAATAGTGTCTTTTTTTAATACACAGTGGGGTCCAAGTCTGAGACTATGTTGAAAATCAAATGCTGCCACTTAAGTCTGACATCTGTTCAGAAATGTAAACCCACGGAATTGAAAGAAAATTAGGTTTACAGCTGAATCAAGTGCGAATGGGTGGATCTCTCGATTGCTGCTGCTGCTGCAGTAATCTGGACAGATTAATCTGGACAGATACTTAAAACCATGACTAATGACTCCCGCGTCCGCCTGCAACAAGTAGAAGAAGTAATACCTAATTCTCAGCACAGTTCACACTGGCCAAAAGTAGGGTCAAATTTGTCTTGTAAATTTCCTGATATCATTCACGAAACACTGGAGATACACACTGGAGTTGCAACAGCATGAGATTTCCACAATATGATAACCATCTCAGAAAACTGTGTTCGGTATTTCACAGTTCTTCTTCATCTTATTATTATTATTATTATACATTGACCCTTTAAGAGAAATATTAGTTCTTGGGGTTTTTTTGGTTGAATACATTTTTTTTTTCTAGATTGTTATTAATGAAAGTATATGTAAAATGCAGGTGAGGTGAAGCTCTTAAATTAATGTAGCTAATGATAACAATCTCAGTAAATAGCGCAGTTCTTCCTCTGTATTATTATTATTAATAATAATAATTATAATTCTTAATAATAATAATATACATCGAACTGGGACTTTTTTGTACTTTTTTATTGAAAAAAATATAATTTTTTTCAAAGATATATGTTTGTTAATGTTTATGAATAAAAGTTGTATTATATATATATATATATATATATATATATATATATATATATATATAAACATTGCCCCTTTAAGGGAATGGAAACTCTTTTCTCTTTTTTTTTTTATTTATTAAAACTTTTTAAAGTTTTTAATTTATACAATTTATTAACGAAATAATATATAAAACAAGGTGGAGCTCTTTTGAACTTATTTGTTTCCTGCTAATGATTATTATCATTATCGAAGAGTGTGCTGATTATTTCAGCAGCTCCATTAACTGCTCTTCTGCCCTGCTTTGGCGAGGTCCATACTAGGAAAAACCAGCATTAAGCAAATATACACAGTATGATAACAATACATTATTCTCCTGAGAAATCTTCTGAGCAATTGCGTGATGCAATCATGTCAGCATGGACCAGAATCCCAAAGGTTTCCATCATCTTGAGGAATCCATGCCAAGTTTAGCGAGCGAAGGGAGGGCCTACCCTATGTTAGTATAGTGTTCCTAATGAAGCAGTATTCCTGCGTTCCCGTACTAAAGATGCTAAATAGAAGCATTTCTTGAGCACTTCCATTGTTGGATCTTTCAGCTTTCTTGCATAAACTCTCCAACCTCCGCCCTGAGCTCCAGCTCAAAAAACTACTGAGTTCACATCCTGTACCATCACCTTGGGCGGGATCCATACTAGCCAAACTGCCAAAAGCACTGCAACCCTAATTCACGCCATATGATATTGCCCACCTATTAAACACAAATGACATTTGCCATTCGTTTCCAACATCTTGAGGGATCCATGCCAGGTTTAGAGAGCAAATGGAGGCCCTAACCTATGTATTATAGTGTTCCTAAGTAATATTCAATATTCAATGCTAAGTAGTAGCGTTTCTTGAGCACTTCCTTTGTTGGATCTCCTGCCTTTCTTGCAAAAAAAGCCCTCATTTCTGTCCACACCTATGTAAAATTCCAAGACAAAGACTGGGACAAAGCAAGGACGTGTCCTGCCCCCATAACTCTGAACCGCAGCTATAAAGAAGAGTAACTATTATCAAGCCCTCATATCATCCAGGTGTGTCGGAACTTCATAAATTATGCGTCCCGCAGATAGTCCGAACTGAAGAAAAGACGAATTGCCTCACATTCTCCATTTGATCAGCGTAATTAGAAAAACTTAGCCAGCGGTTACACGGAAAGATAAGCAATATAAATGTTTAAATGTGATGAAGGAGTCACATTATGCTAGGTAATTACAACTCGTCTTCACAGAAATGGGTGATCAATAATTAACGTATCTTGGGTCACATGTCAGGGACATAATTTAAAATTGGTTATTAATTCCATTATATAAGAGAAGGGAGGAGGAGGAGGGGGGGGCACTTTCTTCCCAGATTCCGCAGCCGGGTCCGTGGGGAGAGGCCTGATGTTCTTTAATTCAGTTTCCCTCCTCTTGTTTCTGCTCCCCTTCCACTCCTTAATGCACCCTCTGCTCACACACTCTCTACTCTGCTCCCTCCCTGCAGAGATTGGGCGACCTGTCAGTAATAATATGATATATGTTTCTGAATGAAATCAAGTATTAAATGAAGTAATTTGGGTCTCTTTGCCCAGTTTGATTTGCTGAATGAGGCTGGATTGATTATCATGCAAATTGCAGCGAGTGTGTGGATGGTCGCCTTCTCGTGCTTGTCCAGCCGTCGCCTTTTGTGCCTTCAGGCGGCCGTGCAGACGTACAAATCAGACATGTCACCGGCCCTCGCGTCTATTAGAGCTCCAAAATCTTTCCCCTTCCCATTTTCTGGCTTCCTTCACACTTTCACATCAGTCACACCAAGCAAGGAAGAAAAGAAGCTCATTTTCCATTGTGTGGGTTGCCATGAAATTCCCAGCTAGCCGAATCCCAGCTTTTTAAATGTGGATTTATGGTCATGGGTCCATTAGAGAGAAATCTAGGATGTAAACCATGGCTAATTGGCTAATTCGGCTAATTTGTCCAGAAGGTGATACAGTATACGGATAAATGTTTGTGTCATTGCTGACACAGATGTGCAAATGCACATACACAGCTTGTCTAGGCCCTGTAGAGAAGCAAAAACATCATGAACACGGATTGGATGGTGTTGGCACCATGCTGCCTAATGCCAGGCGTGGGCTAGAGGGGTATAAAACCCCCCAGCATTGAACTGTGTTCCTTGGAATGATGGTTCTCCATCCACTCAGTACTTTTGGCATGAGTTGGGGAGTTGGGAATGATGAGGTGGGGTGGTGATCATCATCCAACATCCTGACCTCACTCCAACACTCTTGTCGCTGAATGCAATCAAATCCTCACAGCAGTGCTCCTCCAGAATCTAGTAGAAAGCCTTCTTCCCTGGACAGTAGAGACAGTTACTCCAACATGAGCAGGTGTCCCAATACTTTCGCCCCCACATAGTGTACTTTTAGTCAGTCCCAGAGCAATAAGCTAGGACTAGCCAGTGCTAGCATGATGGGATGAGATGCTGGACGCCCCTAGCCAATTACTCCGACTCCTAGCCTGAATTTCGATTGGCCAATCCGAGCCCAGAAGCTGAGATGCATTTAACCGGCCCTAGATTAGCTAGTGGTGTGTCTCCCACTGAGCTAAGATTGGCTAGTGTTAGCAGTGGCTACTAATACTCCTTGGCCTTGGGCACCCATGACCCTGTTCCTGGTAGCTACTTTTGGTAGCTACTGACCACTGCTTACCAGGAGCAGCCCTGCCACAAGACCTGCCCAGGACGACTGACTGGTCACTTTCTGCCTATTATGTAGAGCCCACCCCTGGACAGGTGCCATCGGGACCAGATAATCAGTGTTATTCACAAGGATTTATGGTTGTGGGACCCTGAAAGCTGCATCACGTCAGCACGTTGACTGTCGGAGAAGCTCCGAGTCTGACCTATTTCCCTCTCTCTGTAGACTCCGACGCTGCTGCTGTTTACATCCAGGCATTAGACTTGTTTTCTTACGTATTCGTCATAAATATGGCTCTCATGACTCACTGCCTCTGGCCTGCACCTCGCTGCAGGCTGGAGAGCTCTGCAGCTTTGAGCTGATGGTCTTCCAGCTCTGCATTTCTGCTCCCTGCATTCTGCTGTCTCACCGTTTACTCAGATTTCATGCACAAGTTTTTTTTTCCTCCTTCTTTTGTATTCAGAACTTTGCCGGCACTCGTGTCCAATAGAAGGCTCACATTAATGCTAGCTGCAGGGGTTAGCAGGAGGCAGTGGGGCAGAAGCTAATCAGCTCTCCATCGTATCTGTTCTGCTCCACTTTCTCCTGCTGAGTCTCTGATAATGGACACGTTTCATCAGAGATTAGGCACCAGGCCTCTAAACACTGCTCTGGAGGGGGGGGGTGGATGGGGAGCATCTCAGGCGGCTGCCAGCACTGCTGCTCCTCTCCCCTCCAGCGCACTGCTTCCTTGCCTCCTCTTCCTCCCACGTGGCTCTTTGCCGAGCTGCCGACTGACTCATTGAGGCCTGAGAGAGGCCAATTCTGGGCCTCTTTCATCTAAGGGATAAATCATAGTCAAGTTGTGGCTGTCTGATTTGTAGATGTTTTTTTTTCCTGCACTGCAATTGGCTAGGGGGTGTGTTCTCTCCTGAGCCACGATTGGCTAGTGCTATCTCTGGTGCTAGCAATGTCTACAGATACACACTTGAATTGGCTGGTGATATTGCATATCTTACACTATATGTACAAAAGTATTGGGACACCTTGTATGACATCACATTGTAAACCCACAGGCATCCTATGGGGTCTTATTACAGTACCACACTAGAATTCAGTTCTCAGAGCTCTTTAGAACCATCCATTCTTTCATTAATGCGTGGCTAGGTGCTTGATTGTATACACCTGTGGCTATTGGACTGAATGAAACACATGGATTCAATGATTAAGGTATGTCCCAATACTTTTGTCCATTTCTGCTTTGTCCATTGTTTTGGGGTTGTAGTGAACACCAGGATTGGTTAGTAGCTCATTTTCCAAACATCACCAGTCGTAAAGCATGAAGATAGGTGTAGCCAGTGTTTAGGAGCATTAGGATATGATGCTCCTATTCTGAATGATGATTGGCTAGAGTCCAAAGTAGCCAGTGCTAGCATTAGTGGTAGGATGTTAGTAGTCAGTCAGAGCACAGCAGAATCCACAAGTCAATCCCAGTGATGCTGCGAGAGACTGCTGTTAGCAAACCCTACACTCTTAGCATTATGTAGGTCCTCCTCATGGCACCAGAACAGCTCCAACCTGTCAAGGCACGGACTCCACAAGAACTGGGGCATCTGGCACCAAGACACTGGCACATCCTTTAAGCCTTAGTCACCCATGACCCTGTTACCGGTTCACCAGTTGTCCTTCCTTGGTGCACTTTTGGTAGGTACAGACCACTGCATATTGGGAACACTCCACAAGACCTGCCTGATGTTCTGGAGATGCTTTGGAGACCCAGTTGTCTAGTGGCTCAGATGCTTCATGAAGTTCCTAATTAATAAAAGTCCTGATATTGATGGATTTTGCCAATCCAAAGCAATTTCTGCTTCTGCTACAAACACAGGTGGTGGGATTTGCTGGAGTCCTGTACCTTTAAGAAAGGAGCTGAGCTTCACTGCAGCAGTTAAAGCTCCATGTTTTACAGCAACCCCTTCCAGTTTAAGAGCTCCAGTAATTGGCACATATCTTAAAGAGCACCCGACCCGAAGTGAAAATGTTACAACCTTTAGGGGGAGGCCTACCTATGTTTAACGCAGGCGTAGAAGGAATTACAGGATAAATTAGGGCTAAATCATAATATTTGTGGGTGGACTTGCTAATGTTGGCCTATAGCTGTAATGGAGGAAATGAGCTTATAATATCAGCGCTCGCTATTAAAGCAGGCCGATAATGCGACTAGATTAGCGGAATCACCAATCAAGAGCGCTCGGTGGCGCAGGCTCGAGAGTCTCTTGATATATACGCTGCAACACTGTGCGTATAGGAAGGCGAGAAATAGCATTATGAATCAGAGGGGGGGGGGGGGGGGGCAAAGTGCCGTGGAGACGGGATTTCATTCGCACTATTTACTATTATGCTCAGTTTGCAATGTTAATAAGAGGCCAAGTGTGCTCGCATGGGAGCTGCTTTAGTCTAAGCCTGAACACAACGCAGCACTGTTTAATATACTAACTGCCATAAGGAGCTTCGGATTGTCGGAGAGTTTCCCTCAGAGAAGCAAGCTTTGTTGCCATACTGCTGCATACGAGGGGAATATTCTCATCTCTGTTATGAAACTCTGCCTGTGTGATGAGATCCTGAGTGGGCGATGAAAGTGGCATGGTAGTGTGAATGATATGTGATATCATGGTGTGCTCAGCAGACACAGGACTGTAGTGAAAGCTCTGTGTGTATGGGGTCCGCCATATTGAGTCGGGTAGTAAGGTTTACTCTACCGGTTCAGGCATGGCTTAGGGTTAGAGCTAGCATAGCATCTTCAAGTAAGGTGATGTGGCAGGGTAGAGCTTAGTGTTCTCCTTCAAGCATGTTGAAGCACTTTCTAGGGCCTAAAAAAAACGGATCCATTTTTGGTTACTTAAGGGACCATGTTTGCCACAGAGATAGAGGCAGTGTGTGAGGAACCTTGTAAAGGTTTCAAGAACCTTCACTTGAATGAAAACGTTCTTGGCTATTAGCAGATCCTTTAAGCCTTGGGCACCCATGACCCTGTCACCGGTTCACCAGTTGTCCATCCTTAGAGCACTTCTGGTGGTAGGTACTGACCACTGCATACTGGGAACACTCCACAAGACCTGCCTGATGTTTTGGAGATGCTTTGGAGACCCAGTTGTCTAGTGGCTCAGACCCTTCATAATGTTCCTATTTAATTACAGTCCTGGCATTGTTGGATTTTACCAAAGCAATTTACCTCAACATTTCAAAAAGTGAATGTGATTAGTGACAGATAGTTAACCCAGAGTGAAAATGACCACCAACACTGACAGATCACTCCAGTTCTGTTCATTCAGTTCTGTTGTCCTGTTCATTCTAGGACGTATTATTCAGTAACTGCTTTTAGTTAAAACTACAAATGTAGTACCACTATTAATTACTTACTTAATTACTTAATTAACTACTGTGAATCATTCAGAAACTGCTATATTATATATAATGTTTTGTTATTGTAGTTATTTAACTAAACCTATCAAACCCACCCACTCACTAGGACTCCCCCTATCATGCAAGGACAAGCACATGCCTCCTCCGGTACATGGTAAGTCAGCCACCGCCTCTTTGCGGACTGTTGCCAATGCAGCATCACTAGTCAGCCAGTGAGCTCAGAGGAAAGCATCAGATTCCCACCTCTCAGCCAAAATCACAATGGAAGTAATGAGGGAAAATAGCGCCATCTACACACCCAGAGAGAAAATGGCCAATTGTGCACTCTGAGGCTCCGGCTGCTGATGGCAAAGCGGCATAACCTGGGATTCAAAGTCACGATCCCGTGACATAGTGTCCGCTATAAGTTTTTGCCATATCTACTACAAATTATTCTGTAATTAGTGTCAATTATTCAGTATTTACTTCAAATAATTCAGTAATTGCTATACATATTTCAGGACTATGAAGTATTCTATAACTGATATGAATTATTAGTAACTTGTATGCATTATTCAGTGACTAGTGTAAGTTATTCAGTATCTACGACAAATTATTCAGTAATTGCTATGATTTATGCCATATCTACTATGAATTATTCAGTAACTAGTGTAAATTATTCAGGTATTGCTATATATATATATATATTTCTGGACTATCAATTTTTCCATAACTGCTAAGAAATATTCAGTACCTACTAAGAATTATTCAGCAACTGCTATGAAGTTGTCTGTAGTATGCATAATACAGTATCTATCTAAACTGTGAATTATAAAGTAATTCAATATATATATATATATATATATATATTGTGAATTATTTAGAACTGAATCTACTAAGAATTATTCAGCATTATTTAGCATAATATATATATATATATAATTGTATATATTACAATATATACATTAGGAATTATTCAGAATCCACTGTTGATGGATTGCTAAGTGAACACTTAATTACTTTATGAAATATTTTAAACTGTAGAATCTGTGGTTGTAATGAGACTGAGGAACTGAAGATCTGTTCCACATACAGATAGAATATAACAGTGTAAATTAAAAAGTCTCCATCATTCCAAAGAAATGGAAAGACGAAGGACATTTGAGAGATGACGAGTTTCACAATGTCTTTCTACCAAACTTCTACCACCTCCCAGTGAAGTACGCCTCCCTTTTCCTCTACATCAGCACCAACAGTATGAAAATGCAAGTCAGGTTTTATGTGCTGGGGCTAGTTCAGGCTTTACGAGTTAAATGTTCCTGCCTGTAATGGAAACAAATGATGGAGATGACTATAATGGCAGTCATGCCCTTACAGGTATGCTGTGCACTCGCAGAGGCTAAATTGGAACAAATTGGTGGAAAATAAATGAGAAATAGTTCCAAAAAAAACTGTCCACTAATCAGTTCTGGAGAGGAGGAGTAAATTGTACACTGCTGTAGCGAAGCCTGTGCTGCAGGACTGAACGCTGGCCTTCCAGCTGCAGTGATTCACTGATTGAGGCTTGAACCACTGCAGTAGTTTTACAGACCGATGATGTGATCAGACTCAGCAATGTGCTGCTCATAACCACTCTGCTTACATTTTGCTGCAAGACATCCTGCAGAGATATGAGTGAATCACGGCTGAAGAGTCGTATCTGTCGCTTGATTCAGAGCATATGTAAGAATGCAGACACCATGCACATGATGAGATTCACGTGGGAAAATTCATTTAGCATAGCAGAGATTTTGAAACATGATTCTTTATTTTTGCACATTTTCAACATTGTTACGGTTGCTATCATTTTAGTGAAGACTTTTAAGATTGGAATTCAATGGAATCCATGTATTAAGAATATATATGAATTTACGGCATTTGATTTACACTGTTGTCCAGCGTGGCTTGGAAAATGTGAGTTAGGAGTCTTGCCCAATGACTTATTCAAAATGTATAAATTATTCAGTATCTACTATAAATTATTCAGTATCTACTATTACATATTCAGTAGCTGCTGCAAATTAATAGCATCAATAACATAGTTAATAACATAGTAACTATTAATAATTCAGTATCTTCTATAAATCAATTAGTATCTATTAATTATTGAGTATTTACTATAAATTATTCAGTATCTACTATTAAATATTCAGTAGCTGCTGCAAATTATTCAGTAGCTGCTGCAAATTATTCAGTAACCACTATGAATTATTCACTTATTATTATATTATTATTATTTTTATTATTATATGATCTACTATAAATTGTTCAGCATCTACTAATTATAATTCAGTATCTGCTATTAATTATTCAGTAGCTGCTGCAAAATCTTCAGTAATTACTATAAATTATTAGTATCTACTATAAATGATTCAGTATATACTATTAAATATTCAGTAGCTGCTGCAAATTAAAAGCATTAGTAGCATCTACTATTAATAATTTAGTATCTTCTATAAATTAATTAGTATCTACTATTAAATATTCAGTATATACTATTATTTATTCAGCAGCTGCTGCAACATTTTCAGTAACCACTATGAATTATTCAGCATCTACTATTAATTATTCAGTAACTAATACTATGAATGAATCTGTTTTGATTAATTTGTTTTTTTGTCTTTGGGTAAATAAATATATTGTGATATTGATATTAAATCAAAGTGTTTGCTTTTAACTAAACCATACATATAATTTGAGAAAAAATAATATATTTAGGTAAAACAAATTAGACTAATTTTAGTTGGTGCAAAGCATTTTTTCAGTGTACCAAAAGTGGTCTAATAAAGGGTCCTTAAAGGCTCATTAATGCAATCCATGACATCCCCACCTCAAACTAACTTAAAGGATCTGCTGCTAACATCTTAGTACCAGATATCACAGGATGCCTTCAGCAGGCCTGTGGAGCCTATACCTTGAATGATCAGATCAGTTGTGGCGACACAAGGTGGACCTACTACATATTAGGCAAGTGGTGTTAATGTTACGGCTGATCAGTGCAGAATTAATACATTTTCCATACCTAATCATTTTCATGTGCATCTGTACAGTATCTGCCAGGACATTTGGAGAAGTTGGGGCTACATCTACCTGGATTCAATTGCTTAGAAAGAGCTACAAACACAGTAAAATGAATAAAATGCAGATGTTTTAGTGTGGTCGTCACAGTCAAGCATTGGCTAAATCCTCTGCTCTGCTGGAGTGCAGTTGATACATCTAATACTGGCTCGAAATATCAACCAAATCTAACCATCTGTCCAATGCAGAACTGGTTCCAATTATTTGCCAATGCTGATACAGTTACAATATTGTCATGCGTCCCTACAGACTACATCTTAATCAAGCACTTTGGAAAACACGGTTCCTTGCTGTTACTGGTTGGCAGCTTCCTTTATACACACTGGACTACTGCCTGTCTCATGAACCCGGTAAACAATTCACCACATCCCAATTACAAAACCTACTGTATGTAACATAATAGCTCAGAACAAACAAACACAGGCCAACGCGGATGCTGAACTTATCACTTGCGGATGTGTTCACTGCTGAGGAGAGGGGTCTGGGGTGAGTTTCCCAAGAGCGATCAATCTTAGCGAATAACGAACCAACTAATGAAGGTCGTGAGAATAGAAGGAGTCAATTCAGCAGTTTCCCCCCAAGACCTCCGTAAACCTTCGCCCATGAAACATCGCAAAGAGTCGATCCTCAAACATAGATTCAACTCAGTCAAATACACAGTTACACCCCAAGAATGTATTAACCCCTTAAAAAGCCTGTGGCCCGCAGAGGGGCCAAATGTTCAATTACCAAATCATATCCCCAATTTTTTTTACAGAAGTCCCTGTAGCTGCTGAATAATACGCCGTAGTGTGTAAGAAGCCTTGGAGTGTTAAAGGGTTCAAATAAATCTCATTATACAGATTGTTAAATTTGATGGACAAGACCAGACCATTAGCGTTGGACACATTCACCAGTGAAACACACACAGTGACCATGAGCACACATTCCCGGAGCAGTGGGCAGCCATAGTTGCGGCATATAGGGAGCAGAGAGGGTGAAGGGTCTTGCTCAAGGGCCACACAGGGGCAGCTTACTGAGCCCGGGTATCGAACCTACAACCCTGTCATCAATAGCCCGGAGCGCGCTAACCGCTGAGCCACCAGTGCCCCCTCTGATTGGCTGGAAGATGTTTTCCGCTGTTGTAATTTACTCATATACACACACGACCTCAGACTGAAAATGAAAAATCTACTGAAATCTATATGAATGCCATAAATTATTGATATTATAACCATTTAACTAATTTAACGGTCGTTAAATATCAAACTCGTAATTACCCAAATATCAAATTAGTCAAATAAAATTGTTATTAGTTACTGGAGTACTTAGCGTTACAAAGCTTTCTGGAACTCACCTCAGAACAGTTAATATTGTCCAATAAACAATGGCTTCTATTGGCTTTTGGCAAGAACTATTTACATACTGGGCGTGTCTTTCCCTCCTTCACTCACCATCAGTGTGAAGTCAATCCCCCCAGGCTATCTTCCCCTATGTGTGCACTTTTCTTCTCTTAATAGTACTGTAGTTACCCAGCTTTAGTGTTAGGCTGTTAGATGGAGTTGCCACCTGCTACAGTAGCTTGATTGTGGGCTTAATGTGAGCAAATTCACGTAGTTTTGGAGGTCTTAGGGAGTGATCGTTAAATAATGTTTAATTAACGTTTCTAAGAACTAGTTAACGAAATATCTAGCACTACGAAGCTTTCCGAAACTCACCCCAGAATAGTTAATAAACAGTTACTGACGAGTTTAATAGGTTAATAGGTACAAACATCATCTTAGGAGTTTACTGAAGGGCAGCATTCGTAAGGCAGCGACCCCTACATTAGCCTTTCACAACAACTGACACAAACCTACACAGACATTCTGTAGTGTCTACACACTACACAGTGTCACTCAGTTGTCATAAAGGCTGCTTTTGTAAAAAAAAAAAAAAAAAAAAAAGAAAAACATGATATAATTCCAACCCCACAAAGTGTTCTGACAACTGACACTTTTGGAACAAGCCTTTATGAATATTAATGTGGGTTTATGTCAGTTGTCATGAAGGGTATATGTAGGGACCACTCAAAATGGGGTTTTGAGTGGCTGTTGGTTTTGCATGAAGAAAAAATGCTGGTTTGACACATCAATTACGATTCGCATCTAAACATCAATGCATGGTGTTTTTTTTTACCTAAATTAATGAGCTTTTGATGATACTTCATTATTTCTTGTGAAGTAAAACTCACAACCTCCCTTCGGCTCCTGGCTCCACCTATTTGCATTTTCCTCTTTCACTCACCATCAGTGTGAAGCCAATCCCCCAAGCTATCGTCCCCTATGTGCTCAGTTCTCATCTATAGAGTACTGTAGTTACCTGTAGATGTGTCTTACATGCTGTACATTTAAAGCAAAGTTGAAACACAGTTAGTAAGGAATTAATCCTTATTATGTTTATTATACACTGAGTTTATTAGATATGCACTAAATTATACATTAAATATATTCACACTAAGAGTTAACCAAGTTCCCAGTCCTGGATTTTGTTTGGCCAGAAGTTAAAGGATGCAGTTAATATAACAATAGTCCAGATTTGAAGACTTCAGTTATACCTGACTCAGAGCGGCCACTACAGCATTCAGCCAACATGACACCACACTCTATAGCAAGGGAAGTGATAACCGATCTATACGACCTTCAACATCACAACAAGGGAATGCATGAGGGCACTGTAGCTTGTGGGGAATGACTACACCACCCCACTGTATATATTACTGACCCGGCACAGCTTGGCTCAGTTACTGGACTTCAAACATCAATATGAGAGAAATGATTAAATCCAGCATCAGTGCAGGTTATTTTGTGTGTGTTGTTTTTAAGTTCGTAAGGGTTCACTGTCTATACACCAGCAGAATTTTAGATTTTGTGGCTAATTTATTAAAAAGGAAAAATAAAATATCATACCCTTTACAATGACACTGAAAATTTTGTTTCTGCACCTTGATTGGAGTTCACCTGTGGCAAATGCCATTGATTGGACATGATTTAGAAAGACCTATATAAGGTCTCACAGCTGACGATGCATAGAGACAGGAGAAGGCTACAAAAAATTCTGCTGTACTGAAAGTTTCCAAGAGCAACGTGGCCTCCGTAATTCTTAAATGGAGTTTGGAACAACCAGGACTCTTCCTAGAGCTTGCGGCCTCACCAAATAAAGTAATCAGGGGAGAAGGTCCTTGTTGAGAGTGGTGCCCTCAATACTACAAAATGTCAATTTCAGTATTTTAGTTTTTCAGTTTTTTTGTAGAGTTGTTTTCCCTTTCTCACTATGGGGTATTTATGATGCAGAATGATGGGGGGGGAAACGTGATTTAGATTTTTTATTTTAGCACAAGAGCCTCATTTATCCAGGTTACTTTGTCATTTAACATAATTGAATTGTTTTAGGTGAATGTTACTAATCTGAGTTGGACTGGCTGAGTGTATTTGTGTAGTGATTTGTGTAGTTCCAAGAAGGCATTATCATGACTGGGGCTTTGAAACCCCGTCCAAGTACAACATTAAGTTTAATAACCTCCTGCCACCACCTATTTGCATACTGGGTGTGTCGTTCCCCCTTCACTCACCGTCAGTATGTACTCATTCCCCCCAGACTACATTCCCCATTTTTGAACAGCAGTATTGTACTGTATCCTCCAGGCCTTAATACTGAAGACTGAAACAGCAAGTGTTCCTTTTCACACACCCAGTATGTAAATAGATGTTCCCAGGAGCCTATTGGGGAAGTTGCGGGTTTCACGCATCAAGGTTGCACTACCAAACATAAAGGCACACCTTGAAGATCCCCATATCTTATTAAAACATCTCAGTTCACTCCTTCAGTATAGCTCATTTGAATAAATTCACCTTAACTCCAAACATGTTGAATATAATATTTGAATATATATATATTTCCAATTTTACCCCAATTTTCTACCAAATATGAAAGGCCAAATACCCAATCCCCATTCTTGTAACCTCCCAAAATCACTAGCAATGCCCCCAACACCAGGGTGGAAGCAAGGCCAGTTGTGCTCTATCTGACTCTGGCTGCTGATGGCAAGCAGTCTTCCCAGCTGAACTGAGCGTGTTTCCAACTGTTCATGTTTGAGTTAGTTTCGCCTCATCAGCTTAAGTGAGCCCACAGTTCTGCAGCATTTGAGCTGTTAGCGTCAGTGCAGTTAAGGTTTCACCTTAACATCATCAGCAGCTCTGGATAAGAGCGTCAGTCAAATGCTGTCAAATGAGGTGTTCCACCCAAACTCTGGATCCTTTGTCAACGCTCCTGTTTTGACCATGTTCAAATTCCCATAAGAAGGAGAACTCCATTCCCAGTCATTTTACAACGTGGTCATGTCTCCATTTCAGTGTGGAAGGAGCTTAGCTTTACACCGCACCAGCGTCGCGAGCAGAGCCCTCAGCACCACACGCATTCCTCACTGCACAACACACTACTCTGATGCCTCAGAGAAGATGCTCGCTGCAGTCAGCCGCAGCACTTGCCGCAGTCTGCGCTCTCTCTCCATTTGTATTATTTTTAGCCTCTGCAGTACGAGTGCATTGCTTTTGCTGGAGTCTGTGTTTTTTAGGCTTGCTGTTTTTGCAGGGATTTCCCAGGCAACCCCGTTTACCCTGCTGCATGCTGCGGATTCTCCCCGGCCTTTGATGAGTGCAGGCTTTCATTTGTGAGGTTTTACTCCCACCTGCTGGCGTCAAACAGCACTCGCAAGAATATGTGGAATGTTTACAATGTATCTGCAAAAGTTTGTGGACACTTGCTTGTTAAATGTTTCTTTCAAAATGCACCCATCCATTCAACTACGCATTCGCTTCTTAATCCCACCTGCTGGAATATGTGGATTGGGAATGCATTCAGAATGTTTTTATGGTAATTATTTACAGCCTATGGCCAAAAGTGTGTGGCCACCTGCACATCAGGTGTTTCTTCCAAAATTCGTCCATCCATCCATACATCATGATACTTCTTACCAGCTTGTTCCTGATTAGGGCCACGTGGATCTGGAGCTTTCCTGGAATCAATGGGCGCAAGGCCGGAATACCCCTAATGAAAAAAAGGCCTTTTTGGGCAGTGCAACCATGATGCGTAAAAAATCCACTCCTTTTCCACTGGCTCCTCGCACCATCTATTTGCATACTGGGCGTGTGTTTCCCCCACTTACTCACCATCAGTGTGTAGTTGTTGTTCCCCCCAGGCTACTTTCCCTTATGTGTTTACTTGTGATCTATGTAGTGTCATACATGTTTGGCCTCATAGTTGAAGGCTAAACGTGTAAGTAGATATTTTCTCTGCTGCTGCGTGTGGCTTTATATTGGTTGAGTGTTCCAATGCCAGCTAACGCAGAATTACGCCATCAGCATTGGTCTGGAATCTGTCATTTAGACTGGCAGAAGCTGCCCTGAGTTAAAGCAACTACTCTAAAATTTCTGATAGTATCTCAATTTAAATTCAGGATTTAACAGAGCTCTTCAAATCTGGACCTTGAATCCACTGTTCAGCTCTGGACACTGTAATTCTTGGTAGGAGGGACTCTGAATAGCCAATCAGTTACTGTTAACTGTTCTCTTAACGTCCAGCGAGAACGAAATCCAGGACTGGGAGCTGGATTCTGGGTTCGGTAAGGTTGGCTTAAACAGAGTTACTACAGTTCACTTCATTTACTTGAGAAATTTACACAACACTCTAGTGAAAAAAGTAGACCCAGGTATACTAGACATTATTACGCAGTGCACTTAAAAAGAGCTAACATGGAGCAACTATTTTTGTACGTAATAAAATTTAATTTAGCTGAAATAGAATAAAAGCCTGACTTAAAGCACAGTTAATAAGTTAATTATACCTGCATTGCTATTATATACTGAATTTATTAGAAATGTACTAAAGTATACATTAAATATATTTACATTACAACACTCAATTCAGTATCCAGTCCTGTCCTTTGCTCTCATTGGAAAAGCTAATGTGCATAATTGACCACATAGTGTCATACCAACCATGAGTTACAAGGTCCAGAGTTGAAGAGCTCTATCAGACTTGATGCAGAGTGGTCAGTTTAGTATTCAGCCACACCAAGCAGCAGAGGAAGTGATGACTTGCCTGTACCCCTTCAACACTGAGGCCTGGCAGCTACAATACTATACATACACACTACAAGTGAACACATAGGTAGGAAGGTAGCCGGGTCGGAATTGCCTCACACTGATGGTGAGTGAATGGAGGGGAAGACACGCCCAGTTTGCAAATAGGTGGCGTCAGGAGCCAATGGAAAAGTTGTCCTCCACACACCATCACACTGTATATTACTGACCCAGCACAGCTGGTCATTCAAACTGGTCTGAATGATCTTGGGCTCCAGAGCGTCCCGTTCTGTTGGCAAATGCTGGCAAAGCGTCCCTAGTCGGGGCAGTGAAGGTAAATATCTGCGCTTCTTTGGTTTTTCCCAAACTATCAGGTTAGGCATCTCGTACAGACCAGCGAATCTGGATCCCGACATCATACAAACAGGAACCGAGCCGTTCTTGGTGCAGTTGGAGAAGGTCTTTGGGAAGGTTCTGCAGTTGCTGTGACGTGACGAGCAGTCGGTCTCAGTAGTCTTGTCCCAGTAAACAGCGCAGGGAGCCGAGCTTCATTTAAAATGACAATAGTGGAGGAGAATGAGGGCAGCTCCGCCCAGATCAGCTCCCCATCCGCTCACAGAGAGCCCTCGCCCTCAATCAGATCACAACCCCGACCTCCAAAGCACCGACACTCCCACCTCTGTCTCCCTGTTTTTCCTCTCTTCTTCTCCCTCTCTCTATTTTCCTCTGTTTTTCCCATTTTCGTTTCCCTTTTCAACCAAAATGCCACCAGCAATAAGAAACCGTGACTCAGATTTTACTGGTAAAAACTCAAATTTAAGATCTCTGAACAAGAGAGGTTTTCATTTCATCAGCTATAAACGAAATTATATTTTCACTAGTAATGATATCAGATATACTTTGGTAAGCCGGTTTAGCCTAAAATGACACCAGCAATATAAACCGTAACTTAAAAAAGTGTTTACTGGTAAAAACTCACATTTAAGATCTCTTGGTGCAGTTTTTAGACATTTTAAAAATGTAGACATTTTGCTGGTAGAACGGCTTTCTGAAGCCATTCTGATTAGCCATATTGCCAGGACACATTTTTAACGTTGTTTTGACAAGCCCTATGTTAGCATACTGATTTACATTAAACATCTCACTCTCTCATATCTGTACATTTGTAATAATTATAATCTCATTCATTTTTAAAGTAGAAATTCCAGTAAATAGTAATTCCAGATATTTACTGGAATTGTAAATTTTACAATATTTTCCCTCTACATTTTTCATTTTGCTTTATCAGTTTGTGTGTTTTATGGACTAAGAGACGGCTTGGTGCGGTTAGCTTCGTGGTCTGGGTGGTTTTAAGTAATCACCATCATAATGGCAACTGAGCTGAGGTCTAGCCTTTGTGGGGGTGTGTCAGCAGGGCCGGCCTCTACCTCTGTCTGAGAGAGCTGTGGTGTTTACGCTGGTGCAGTTGTGTGAAGGTCTTTATGAGAGGTGTTAGTAACCTACATCAAACCTCTGCAAACCTCAGAATAAAGAATAGCCCCACCGGTTTGTACAGACGTTCCTCTCTCTCTCTCTCTCTCTCTCTCTCTCTCTCTCTCTGTATCTGTATCTCTCTCTATCTTCATCTCTGTCTCTCTGTCTCTGTATCTCTATCTCTCTCCCTCTCTTTCTGTATCTCTCTCTCTCTATCTGTATCTTTCTCTGTCTGCATCTCTGTATCTCTCTCTCTCTCTGTATCTCTCTCTCTCTCTCTCTCTCTCTCTCTGTATCTCTCTCTCTCTCTGTATCTCTCTCTCTCTCTCTGTATCTCTCTCTCTCTGTCTTTCTCTGTCTCTGTATCTCTTTCTCTCTCTGTATCTCTCTCTCTGTCTCTCTGTATCTCTCTCTCTCTGTGTCTTTCTCTGTCTCTGTATCTCTCTCTCTCTCTCTCTCTCTGTCTTTCTCTGTCTCTGTATCTCTCTCTCTCTGTCTTTCTCTGCCTCTGTATCTCTCTCTCTCTGTCTTTCTCTGTCTCTGTATCTCTTTCTCTCTCTGTATCTCTCTCTCTCTCTGTCTTTCTCTGTCTCTGTATCTCTTTCTCTCTCTGTATCTCTCTCTCTCTGTCTTTCTCTGTCTCTGTATCTCTCTCTCTCTCTCTGTCTTTCTCTGCCTCTGTATCTCTCTCTCTCTCTCTGTCTTTCTCTGTCTCTCTGTATCTCTCTCTCTCTCTGTCTTTCTCTGTCTCTGTATCTCTCTCTCTCTGTGTCTTTCTCTGTCTCTGTATCTCTCTCTCTCTCTCTCTCTGTCTTTCTCTGTCTCTGTATCTCTCTCTCTCTCTGTCTTTGTCTCTCTGTATCTCTTTCTCTCTCTGTATCTCTCTCTCTCTGTCTTTCTCTGTCTCTGTATCTCTCTCTCTCTCTCTGTCTTTCTCTGCCTCTGTATCTCTCTCTCTCTCTCTCTCTCTCTGTCTTTCTCTGTCTCTCTGTATCTCTCTCTCTCTCTGTCTTTCTCTGTCTCTGTATCTCTCTCTCTCTCTCTCTCTGTCTTTCTCTGCCTCTGTATCTCTCTCTCTCTCTCTGTCTTTCTCTGTCTCTGTATCTCTTTCTCTCTGTATCTCTCTCTCTCTCTCTCTCTCTCTGTCTTTCTCTGTCTCTGTATCTCTCTCTCTCTCTCTCTCTCTCTGTCTTTCTCTGTCTCTGTATCTCTCTCTCTCTCTCTCTCTCTGTCTTTCTCTGCCTCTGTATCTCTCTCTCTCTCTCTCTCTCTCTCTCTCTGTCTTTCTCTGTCTCTGTATCTCTCTCTCTCTCTCTCTGTCTTTCTCTGTCTCTGTATCTCTCTCTCTCTCTCTCTCTCTCTCTCTCTGTCTTTCTCTGTCTCTGTATCTCTCTCTCTCTCTCTCTCTCTGTCTTTCTCTGCCTCTGTATCTCTCTCTCTGTCTTTCTCTGTCTCTGTATCTCTTTCTCTCTCTGTATCTCTCTCTCTCTCTCTGTCTTTCTCTGTCTCTGTATCTCTCTCTCTCTCTCTCTCTCTGTATCTCTCTCTCTCTCTCTCTGTCTTTCTCTGTCTCTGTATCTCTCTCTCTCTGTCTTTCTCTGTCTCTGTATCTCTCTCTCTCTCTGTCTTTCTCTGTCTCTCTGTATCTCTCTCTCTGTCTTTCTCTGTCTCTGTATCTCTCTCTCTCTCTCTCTCTCTCTCTCTCTCTCTGTCTTTCTCTGTCTCTGTATCTCTCTCTCTCTCTCTCTCTGTCTTTCTCTGTCTCTGTATCTCTCTCTCTCTCTGTCTTTCTCTGTCTCTGTATCTCTCTCTCTCTCTCTCTCTCTCACCCATATGCTCCTGTTTAATATTTAATCAGCTCCTCCACGTCTGCAGCTCCTCAGTCAGTCTTGGTGGGATAAATAACGGCTGCGTGCGGCTGCCCTCCCCGCGCTCCTCTGCGCTGCGTAATTACGCAGGGGATTTACGAGCGCTCGCAGCGGCGCTGTTTATTTGCGTGCGGCTCTCCGTAATTGATGCGAGCGTGAAGAGAAGGCGCTCGCGGCCCTGACGCCCAGACGCTCTCACTTTTACATCCTTTTTCTCCGGCACTACTTCTTCTTTTACGACAGCACTCTGCGGGAGCGCAGTGTGAGATGGGAAGCGCTCTCCTAACTCCGTAAATATCCCCACCTCTCAGAGCGGTCAGGTTTCAGCAGCCAGAGCAGCAGCCTGGGTGAAACTGCGGGATTGTGGTGTGGTGTGAATGCAGAGGAAAGCGCTGACCGCTGCTGCTGAGTCGACTCCGACTGTGTGGTGTACTAGAGCTAGTCTGCCACACAGTGGTCCTGATTGTGTACTGCAGCAGCATCAGCAGCAAACTTGGAGGGAATATGGAGAAATCAGTATACGGCAGTGACAAACCATGACCCTCAAACACTGCTGTTCCTCCTTCAACAGAACATCCAGCAGAACCAGAACAAAGCTGTATAACAGGCCAATTCCAAAACCACAAAACTGTGACATCACAGTCTAACCCCGCCCACTAGTGAAAGCTGTAGTCAAAGCTGGAGAACCAGTAAAATGCGACGGCGACTTCAGGACAATATGGTGTTGCTGATACTGAAGAGCAGCTCATCACCTCACCATTTGCTAGTACTGGAAATACAGGTTGCTACGGGAACCAGGCCTCATGAACGTGGCATTTCCTGTGCCAGTGTCTGTAGAACAGGAGCTCCAACGTACCAAGTGAGGAATCTAAAGCCAGAGAAGCATATGGGTATTCGAGAGCATCGCAATCACAGCATTAGCATCGCTACCACAGAGACCTGCGGCCTCACCCAACATTTACATTACATTTACATTTATGGCTGACGCCCTTATCCAGAGCAACTTACAAGGTTACTCGCATTACAGAGGAGGGCCAATGTAGTGTTAGGAAGTGCTGTTGCCCAAGGACTGCTACACCGCTACATTGGAAACGCTACCATTGGAAACGCTACCATTGCGCTACCTTTACTACCTGAGTGCACTGTTAGCATCACTGTTATACTGTTAGCATCACTACCACACCAGCTGCTGAACTTGCCCACCATCGCTACTGCAGCATTAGTCACAAGTCATGTTCATGAGGTCCTGGGCCCTTCACGTCTTAAAAACTAGTAAATACATGGGCTACATCTTAAGGCTCTGAGGGCAAGGCTTGAGTCCTTTACCAGGCAGGGTCACAGGAAATGCTACAGGAAACATAATTGAGGTCTTTAATTTTATACCACAGAAACTTTTTCACAAGAAAGAGTAGACATTTAGGTCCCAAACCCTCCACTGTTGAAATGCCATTGACGATTCTGGGCAGCCAGTTTTGGTCAGGCAGTTTTGGTCTTGTTTACTATTTTAATAAGCTTTTATTTTCTGGCAGGAGGCTGGACTTTGAACTTGTGTGAAATATCAGATTTAGGAGGATTTATGTTCGAAAAGATGTTACTGCAGTAAGTGGGGAGTGTTGGCAGCCAAATTCAGCTATAAATCAGATCAGAGCAGCATTAGCTAAAGTATAGCACTGTTGTTTAGAGGCTAGGATAGATGCCAGGCGGGATTAAGAGGGTTAATTTAATAATCTTTCGCCCACTTCTGCACATCTGACAAATGCATGTTAAGGCTTATTTAGGCTCAACATTAAATATGAATACGAAATCTTTCTGAAATCTAATCTAAAGGAGGCGTAGCGGAGAAGTACCACTGGAAATCGAAGTTCTCCTGAATCGTTTTTTCATGTAACTGCTGCATTCGTATGATTGCGTTTCACACTGCATTGTGGGAGAATAACTGTGTCCATCGTGATCACACTCAAAAATGCATCATGGATATCTGCAGGGCCACCCTAAGTCTTTATGGGGCCGTAGGCAGATTTTCATTTGGGGCCCCCTATACCACCTCCTCAGCACCAGATGCTTCATCATTCCATAGGCTACACTGTGTGTGTAATGTTCCCTTTATCATTAGCATTATCTGCATCAGCAGCCAACAGCAAGAACTGATTTTAAATTAAAATAAAATAATATAAAAAACACTTTCACACTTTTTATCATTTTGTTTTATTATTTAATGTTTAATCATGATATCTTGGTGCTTTTGGGGGCCCCCTGGTGGCGTTGGGGCCCTATGCGCCTGTGTAATTCGAGTATACTCTGATATTCTAAACCTTGACACTTTAATCTATACTACATTCTCCAAAACAAGTTAGCATTACCTTTTCGTACACGATTGGGACAGACCCACACTCTCTCACACGAAATGACCTGCACTGACCTGTGCTGTTCTTTAATTGACAGCCGATAGTACGATCATGCCGGACAGCACAGCTAAACAGCACAGACAGATTAACTGAATAAGTTGCCGGCCCTTTTAACAGAATGGCAAATTACACAGTAATGCTGCCTAGTGGTTCTCAGTCTCAGCAGGAAACTCCACATACGGAATACCCGAGTCGGCTCATGAAGGCCTTGATCATTACCTGCTGAGGTTAATCACACAGAGCAGGGGTAACATAAAGACGAAGAGCGCAGCCTGGGCCTCGGAACTGCTGCTCTAATGTGTTTGGCTTATTTTCAGCGACACGGTAAATCTTGCGCTCGTTTCGGCGATAATCACAGTGTTTATACGAAATGATTCGCTCAGCCGTGGATGTGGGCATGGAGTCGGCCATGAAATAAGGAAATCATTTTGTTAATAGAATGAGGCCCGCTGAAATAGGAGCATTTACTGGCTGTTTCATTTTCACCACGCCATTGTCCTTTCAGCATGAAAGAGTGGGTTTCATAAAGATCTCAGGTCTCAGTACTGATTGCAGTACTGCACACAACCCACACTCTGACCTTCACGGGTTTACACTGTGTGCCGTAGCTCATTATAAACGTACAGAGTTTGCTACACTCACTGATAAATAAGAAGCTGGGAGCAGGTTCACCACCTGCCGAATATTTCAAAGGTCTCCAGTTTGCTGGCAAAACAGCTCCACTAGACCTCTGAATGTATGCAGTCCCAGATAACATGCCCATGTGGGGCCTGTATGGGTAGCCCTAACTTTGTCTATGGGTTCCAGTGGCCAAATATATGGATGCCCACCAGGGTCAGTGATGGGACCAGATGCAGGTTGTACACTGCACATGGGGGGCCTAGATAGGACCCATGTAAGATTAAGCCCATGCCCACCTGGAATGCACTTAGTCCAAGTTTCACTCATGTGGGCCCCTCATGAGAATGCTGGCTAGGGTTGTAGCAGAGTGGGGGCACAGTGGGGCCTCTATGGATCACACTTGTTTGTTGAACACATCCAGCAGATGCTTGATTGGATTGAGATGTGGAGGATTTGGTATGCATAACTGGTGGTAAATATGGGCCAGCATGGGCACCCCGACCGGTCTGCAGATACACAACCCCATATGCAACAAACTGCGATGCACTGTGTGTTCTGACTTCTTCACATCACCTTCAAGAACTGATCACTTCAACCGGTCATAATGTTATGGCTGATCAGTGTAGTCCTTATTTCCACTCCTTTAGCAGTAGGAATCAAATGCATTTGAAAGCACTTGTGGGTGCCTTTAATGGACTGGGGTGGAAGAGGTAGGGAGCAAACCTAAAGCCGGACATGCTTGGACACCCGGTCAGTACGCGATAACACCACCTTTGGCAGATATCACAGCTTGCAAACACTGTTTGCAGCCACAAAAGGTAAAAGGTGACATGTATTTGTCACTGTTCTCTGTGCAGCGAAATGTGTCCTCTGCATTTAACCCATCTGTGTGTGAACACACACACCCAGAGCGGTAGAGCAGTGGGCAGCCAACTCCAGCGCCCGGGGAGCAAAGAGGGTAAAGGGCCTTGCTCAAGGGCCCAACAGTGGCAGCTTGCCGAGCCCAGTAATCGAACCCACAACCCTGTCATCAATAGCCCAGCGCTCTAACCGCTGAGCCACCCCTGCCCCTAAAGTAGTCTTTCTATTCCTGCTCCAAGAATTTCCACTCAGTCTTCCCTGCAGAACACTTCAAGATCTACGGTCTTCCACATCTACCCACAGACCTTTAACGACGTTTGAGTCAGAGGACTCTGTGGCTTTGCATTTCGTGGTCCTTAAACTGCAGTACTGTTAGTGGTGTTCCTACTGTGGCCACTGGGTGGCAGACTTGTACTGTTCTTTTACTCAAATGGCCCCTCAGTGAAGATTGGGGGCAATTACGGCCAGAGTTTATCTCTTCGGGTAAAAGTCTGTTGATGTTACTGGTCTGAGATTCGGTCCATTTCTGCCATTTGTCATTTTTATCATAATGTGAATCTGGCACTTGTTCTTTACGCTGTGTCCAAATTTGATAATGAATTGACCAATAGAAATGCTCCGAAATGACTTAAATAAATAAAATCTTTCTAAATTGACGTCCATTGAGTTTTGTAGAGTTTTGTAATGTTGCCAATTTGGAGATATATGTATCTATATATATATATATATATATATATATATCTATATATATATTTTTATTTTTTTTTATTTTTTTTTTATATATTCAAATTATCAAGCACACCAATACCTCAGAAATATTTCTATATTATATTTTTAGTTCTGGGTTTATGGCTATGCATCTCCGACCCATGTCTTTTTATAATTAGACTATAGAAAACTCTCTCTCTCTCTCTCTCTCTCGCTCTCTGTGCACCACATGTCACTACAAAATCAATATCCCTCCTCCAGGTAATATGACCAGCAATCATGATGTCATTGGTCAAACCTATCAGCCTGTAACAGAAGTATTGAGTATCGACTTAACCCCCGTTTAAACACTTGCAGAAAGATGGCCGTCAGGGTTAATTACTCTACCCTCTGCTGCGGTGAAAACAACCCATAGAGCTTCATTTAGCAGTTTGCATCATCTACTCAAATGAAGTGAGGCAAGATCTCTGAGAGCTGGTCAAGAACTTTCCATTTCCTGGACCTCTCTCTTTCTGTAAGAGCTGCACAGTAGCAGCATTCCTCCTACCCTCCAGCTATTGCTATTTTAACCAGCTGTTGGCCAGCATAGTGCATGCTGCATTTGAGTTTGATCATGTTGGAGAGAGATATCATGTTCCTCAACCGGCATGGTCAAGCTTGGTCATACTGGTTGTCTGCCTTGGGCAGGTTAGTCATGCTTGTACATCAGCTAAACCATCAAACTCAAACAAGAGCATACCGTACTGTGGTCTAGAGCCAAGCTGTGTCTTCCAGCTTACCCAGCTTGACCATGAGTGCATGTGTAATGATGGTGTAGTATTTTTGTGCACTATTTAGGGTGCTTGTGTTCAGCAGTAGTTTGGGGCGCAGCCTAGCCTCTCTGTTGGCTGTAAGAGAAACTTAAGGAAACAGGTTCAAAGCTATATAGCCATTTTGCTGGCAAAACAGCTCCACTAGACCTCTGACTGTATGCTGTCCCAGATAACATGCCCATGTGGGGCCTGTATGGGTAGCCCAACTTGTCTTTGGGTTCCAGTGGCCACTATTTCTGGCCATCCAAAATGAATAACTTAGGTATTAAGTATATTATTCATTGCACCACCAAAACATCAGCACATAAATTCCATATTTTAAACCTTAAAACTCTTAAAAAATTAACATAATGAGACACAAAATGTATTATTTAAAACATTTTGAATAGTTATAAACTATACATTTTCATCCTCAACATCACCGTCATCACCGCAACAGCCTACGATTTCTGTAAGGACGTTTTTAAGGGAGCGCCTGTTTATATCATAACCATGAGAACAAAGACGGACAGGGGAGCATATGTCAGCCACCGGTCAAGTGATACATTGACCTCTGGAAAAGTAAGTTAATCATTCCTGATCATGATGTAGATTTATTCAGCGTCATTACCGTTCATACCGTACAGCAGCGATTTTTCAGCAAAAAGGTTCACATTGTTTATTAGTGCTTTATTTAAAGAGCATCTTGCACTAGCTGTAGTAGCTTTAGGAGATCTATGACCAAAAAGTGAAAACTGTCATCACCGTAACACGTCATCACCAACACAAAACTTGTTGTGATGGTTATGACGCCTGGTGATGGTTATGACAGGTTTCCAGCTTCAATTTGATCAACTTTTTAACTGTTTAAAAACAAAGTAACCTTTAAAAAAAGTTCGCTGTCTTTTAAGTAAATATGGCTGTAAGACACCAGTAAAGAGTCTGTAAATATTGCCTTGATATAATTAAAACCTAATTATTGCTCATATTTTTTTGTCTAACGAGATTAGTATTTCAGTTCAGTATTTACATTTTTCACAGCCTGAATAATAAATAATTCTTCACTGAAAAATAAACTACTAAACTTGTATAGGAAAGTAAATGCAATCTCATGCCGAGATCAGCTCAGAGCTCAGAGCAGCAATGACAAGACATTCCTGTTACACGGCGTTAATAGACTTTCAGTAAGCGATTCATGAGCGAGGATTATTAGACATCTGCCCAAAGAGTGAGTCATCTGTCTCTGTTTCTTTGTGGAAGGAGGACAAGCCACTGGCTGAATCCTTTCCATCCGGATCTGTGAGGAGAAAGCAGTCTCCCCATACAAACACACCCTGCACTTACTACTGGAACCCCTATACTCAGTCACACAGCACCCACAAACACTTCTCCCCGCCCCCACACTACACCTGAACTCACACCCATCCAGTGCCTTTAGGAAATAATGGAAACATTCAGATTGGATCAAACCTGTACATTGAACTGCTTTAAGCTGTGCGATACTGTGAATAGAGAGTGTGTATAGTGTGTGTATAGAGTGTGTAACGTGTGTATGTATAGTATATTATATTATTATATATTATAATGTGTAAATATTCCGTATTTCTATTTTGTAAATATGAGTTTTATGTACTACTGTAAGGGACAATGCACAAAGTTTGTCCCTCACCTTTACACCTATGTAATGTGACGCGACAATAAAAGTGATTAGATTTGAGGGATATTTTCTTACACTTTTAACTCACATTTGAATAAAAAAAAAGCTACAAAAAAGAATTTAAAGTTTTCTGGTAAAAAGTCTTTGTGAGTTCGAGTTATGGAGACCTTCAAATTCGAGCTGTATTTTGGGCGCAGTTTCTCAATATGCATTCTAGTGTGATCTTCCAACCTCAAGTTCTTGTCTGACGCCATCTTCCACTGCCCAAGCTCAAGAACACATTTACTAAGGACCCTTAACGCTCCCAGATGTTCTTACTCCGTCCAGAAAACCGAGGATGCATTGCTTAGTGACTTGCTGATGAGCATGAACGGAAACACTCAGCATTCATTGTGAATTCAGCGCTGACGTTTTTAAGTTTTCAGATTTTAAATAAATGGAGCAGCTCTGCACCTCATGGTGGCCTGCCAACTGATATTAGCTCAAAAGTAGAAGACAAATCACTGCATCTGGTTCTGCTTTTAAAAATGAGTTGTAATTGGCAAATCTTCCCATTTGATATTTATTTTGTTATGTTGTGAGGCTTGTGTACCCTCCTGTGGTTGCCCTAGCTAAGCACAGCTGGTTAGCTGTGGATAATTGGGACTAATGGCTGGACATCTCAGTAGGCATCCTCCGTCCTTCATAACTTATCAAGAACGTACTTCCCGAAACCACAAGTCTGTTCTTTACGTTCATGGTACTGAGAAACACACTAGGTCTGTTTTGGCCGTTATGCTGCTTCTTGAGTAATCTGACGTCAAACTTTTTTGAGGTTCTTGCGCCCCCTGATGGTCTGGCATGCTCATGTGAATGGTTTAGAAGTTTTAAAATGTTCAAAAATACCCGGATACATGTGGATGGGGCTTTGGTGAGGTCAATGAAATGTACAGGAGTGCAGTCAAGGAAAGTGCTGGTAAAACTTTTGTTTATAAGAATAAGACAAAAACAAAGCTATTTTTGTATTTTACTGATTTCAAAAAGACACACAAACTCTCAGCAAGGTCTATAGAACAAGAGAGTGTGTGTTATGCATACATTCACAGCTGTGATTTGCTGTTACTTGTGTTATATACAAGAACAACCAAGCTTGGGTGTTGTATAACTTTAGTTCAACAGTAAAAACAACAGTACAGAGTTCAATATCAATTTCACTTCAAATATATTTGGTGATGCTATTTTACATTTTCCAAAATGTACAGGATTAAAAACACTTTCATTGTATTAAAATCAATTCTAATATTATTAACGTATTCATAAATGTATTATTTTATACAATTTCTATTGGTCTGTTTATCACAAAATGTTTAAACAATAAAAAAAAAATAATAATTAAGTGAAAAAAGTAGTCCCGGCAGCTTAGCAGCCGTCAGCCAGTGGAATGATACAGATACAGTGACAACAACGAGCTGAAATCACATCAGAACACTTTTTGACAAATCAGATCATCTTTACTAGTAGAGAGAGTGCTCAGTGTGATGCTCGCTCTACCAAGAGTCATCTCAGTGCTCAGAAGCTTTTGGGAAATCCAGACCACAGGTTACAGAACTAGATTTAAACAGTAAAAACGCCACTTTTTACAGCTGTTGCCGTGGTTTCAGTCTGCCAGTGTTTCTCACTCTCCGGGATAACAGTCCTCCTCCTGTTGCATGAGCTGGCCCACACGTGCCGACGCCACCAGAAACGCGATGCCTGTGAGGAGCTCACTGATACAAGAAACGGCAGCCAGGACCAGAGACCAGCCGAAGTAGATGTTGATGTCTTCCAGAGTTTTGTGTCCGGAAATGCACACGGCTTCTCGGAAGGCGGCCGCCGAGTAGGCCACGTACACGCAGATGCCAGACAGTGTGATGGCAGCTAGGCAAGAAGGTTGAGAAGAAAAAGGTCATCGTTCGTCCTTAATTTGATCCTGCCAATTAACCCATCCGTTTGTAGCACTAGGAGGGTAAGGACATTGGGCATTGCACTGCTGGCCATCTACCCACCCAATGAGAGTGCGACCAATTGCGCTCCCTCAGGCTATGGCTGCTGATGGCAAAGCTACATGGCTCGGGATTCAAACTCAAACACTAGCTGCTCTGTGGTGGTCAATCCTATGGGGTCCTGAGCATTGAAGAACAGGGGGAAAGGAGGCTAATAACAGAGTCTGCAGAGAAACAGATGGATACAGTCTGGAACTACAGAACTGCACAGTGGTCAGTGGAGCTGATATAATGAGCCGGGTTTATTCCAAACAATGGTCATAAGACTCTAATATGCCTTTATAAATATATACATATGGGCTCAAGATGCATTTCATTCATTAAAGCTTGTTTAAAACAAACCCTAAGTGGCTCCTTTTTTTTTTATTTATTCATATTCTAATACCTTTGTTAGTAAAATATTTTTGTAGAATATTAAAGGGACACTAAAGGGCCAAAATGAAAAATGCAACCATCGCTATACCTGTTATACACATGCCTAACCTCCTAGAGTGGTGCACAACAGTCTCATGAGTGGGATTTATTGACTTAAACACTAGGAAATCCCCCTTCTGATGATGCATCTTGAAGGTGGGAGGGGCTTCACTACAAGAAGGAAGCCGGATTGCCAGCGTTACTACTATGATGTGCCTAAATACTGTGCCTGTTTTTATTCGACTTAACATCTGTGGGATATCTCCAGTAGATAGGGCATGCTGGGTATTGTAGTGACAGAACATGATGAAAACACTTGGTCATAAGCGTTGGGTGAGAGGCTGAAGATGAGGAAGCTTACCGCCACACAGCAGCAGCAGTCCTGTCGCTAGCAACAGCGGGTGGGCCCGGGCCAGTATGCTTATGACCCCCAGCATCCCCCCGACGAACAACACGATCACGCTGAGCGGCAGCAGCACCATGAAAGCCCCCTGCATGTCTGTGGAGAGAAACAGGGCACCTCAGTGGGGGGTTACACTTATCAACTCCATCTAAAATCAATCCGTCCGATTTTTCTTGTTCTTTGTTTTATTTGCAGGGTGGGAGGCTTCACACTCCATATCCACTGCTTCCCTCTTCAGCCAGTCTGAAAGGATAATGTTTCGGGAGATAATTTTGCTAGTGATTGAAAAAAAAACAGCTGAAGCATTCAGTTTATTTTAGTTCTTTTACTTTTTATGTCTTTTGAAAACGTATAGCTGAATATGAAGCTGAAGTGCATGGACCACGCAACATGACAATGACCCAAAACATTCCAGTAAATCCACCAAGGAAAGCCAGTCCTCCATACGTCTGCTCTTACCATTTTGTGGAGGGGAAACAAACACCAAGCTACCTGATATCCTCACATGCACCCAAAATGTCCGCATCACTGGAGCTTAATAACCAAGTTTTCCTTTCTATAAAATGGGAAGAGAAGACGTATGAATGTTTGGGTGGATGTTTTAAATTTAGCGCTTCAACCGTAAATGCAGGTCCTCTTTTTCTTTGGATGTGGTGCCCACAACACTCTGATCTTTTTGTGTCGTGTTGGAAAGCTAGTAAGCTCTGCTCTAAATATCTGTAAATAACATTTGGTAGCATGTTGGAATGTTGGGTTAGCATAGCTAGCTACTTTGTGATTAATGTCTATGGCAGTATCTACTTTACACTGCATTTACTCTAAATACGATACGACATACATAAAAGTGACCGCACTTTTTTTATGGTTTGGATTTTGTCCAATAAATGTTCTAATTTCCATTGCTTGGTGAAGCAGTTGTATGCATTCTATATATACTGTCCGAAACAGGATAAAATATTGATACGCCCATATACAATAAATGGACAAAAGTATTGGGACACCTGCTAATTTACTGTTTCTTCTGAAACCAAAGAGTTTATCCTGTTTTTGTTGGAGTAAGAAGACTTTCGAATAGATTTTGGAGGAGCATTGCTGTGAGGATTTGATTGCACTCAGCGACAAGAGCGTCTGTAAGGTCACGATGATGGATAATCACAACCACATGTCATCCCTAACTCCCTAACTCATCTCAGAAGTATTGGATATATAGTGGACAATTGAACATATAGGGCCCTAATTCAGCGATCTTTGTGCGAGCTGTTAACCGTGCACCATGCAGCTTGATTTAGGGCGTGTCAGTGTGTTTTCGCTATCGTAACGATGGGAGGAGTATGTCTTGTGCAGCTTGAAACACACAAAAGGTCATGTACTATGTATCTTAATGAATCATGGGTGTTTTTTTGGGAGTAATGTGCAATAATAAACCAATCAGCGTGTCACTTGCCATTCCCTTTAAGAGCCAGGTGCGGTCAGACTGACTTTGGCGGGTTGCTATTTCAGTGGTGTAGAGCGTGGGGGGGTGTACGAGCGTCGGGCTTCACGCGCCTGTGCTGACAATTCACTGCCAAGATAGCAACGAACGTCTGACTGCTGACGAACGTCTGCCTAGGTTGTGTTCAGTCAGTGGAGCTCCTGCTGTGTTTTCCATCGCCAAGATACACAGCAGTACTCCAGAAACGGACCAGAACACCCCTCATTTCAAGACCACCGCGCCCGTCGGTATAGATACATTCACAAGCAGCGGGTGAAAATAGACTGTCGTCGGGGTGTAAGATAGTAAGATCTTAATAAAGCACTAAATATTTAATGCAGGGTTCTTCATTTTGCTGTCATACATCAGAAAGAACCATTTAAAATAGACTAAGGATCTTCAGCTTTGGTACCCAGTGGAGGTTTGACTTCCAAAAGCCTGAACACTTCTGCCGTTCTGTGCTGAACAATAAAGTGCTAATCTGTACAAGGAGAACGACTGCAATAGGAGGCCTGTTTTCCTTATTCAGACTCAAAAAAAATCTCAAGGACTGAACTTCAAGTGGTCTTGGCCCAGCGCTCATCTCTCAAAGCCAGGCACTGAGCTGTAGAAACACGTTTATTAGCACAGGTCGAGTGCCAAACTCAAACAGTGCTACAGCAAAAAAAAAAACCCCAGAGCTGAATTCACCCTTAAAGAGGGAGTTCACCTTATTCCACAACAGAGCGCCTCATGTCTGATTCCTAGAAAGTCAGTTTTATATCAGCTGCTTTATGAATTTGTTGAAACTAAATTAAATATGCCCCCAAACACCCCCCCCCCCCAACCAAGGAACTCTATTCAATGTTTAAAAGCATATTATACACATTGTACACAGACGCCTCCACTGACAGATGGCGAATGTTTGCCTTTACACACGCTGAGCTTGACTGAGACACACATTCTGAACACAGCCAACGTTCAGGATGCAAGCTTAAGTGTCTGTGCTCTATTCTGGGGCCTTTGTAACCAGCTTACTGTACTATATGGGCAAAAGTATTGGGACACCTGCTTTTATTGCTTATTTTGAAATCAAGGAGATTAAAAAATTGTTTATTCTGCTTTTGTTGGAGTTACTGTCTCAATTGTCCAAAGAAAGGCTTTTACTAGATTTTGGAGGAGCATTGGGAATACAGAGCAGAGAACACAGTTCTTCTACTGCTCCACAGCTCAATACTGCCAACAGTGCCAATAGGTTCTTGCTGATCTGCTCCAGATAGTCCTATTCTACTGGCAGTACTTCTCTACAGGGGCTAGCCATGCTGTGTGTGTGTGTGTTCGCACATATGTGTAATGGGTGCAACGTAAAGTAGCTGCATGCATTCATTAGAAGGGGTGTCCACAAACCTTTGGACAAGTAGATGAACACCTGTACGTGCAGATAAGTAAGGACACTGTAAAGGATGCTGGAAGAAATGCACTGAGTTAGTCTCTGAATAATTTCTGATTATTGCTTGGGAACAAACCTCCCTCCAGACGCTCCACACCTGTCCTCTGCAGCGCTTTATGAGAAAATTGAGAAGTAACATTACCAGGTTTCAGGTGATCTGGTAAACCTGTGCCACAAATGGATCTCTGCAGACTCTCAGTCACGTTTTTCATATTACTTTAGTATCTGACGCAACACCTCATGCTTCAGACATGAAGCAGGTCCTGTATCTTGGACTGGTGCAGATGTCTGTGCAGTTTAACATGGAGCAACAGTAGAGATGTTCAGAGCTGTAGCTCCTAATTTGGGCAGTATACCAGGGTAACACCTGGCTATAGGAGCCATGTAGCACAAACTGGAGGAGGATTTACTCATTAAAACTGTGCATCAAGAAAACGGGTCAGATGTGGTGTTGGGTGAGTTCGCCCTGTAAACACTGTAGGAGCTAAATAAGTGTTCCCTGAGGAGGTTGTGTAACGGACTGATGGATGTATTGATTCTATTTTAATCCAATTTTCCCAAATTCTCACAGATTGTCCTGACTGAAAGGTCAAAGCCTGGGTGTGCACATTAGTCTTACACCACAGGACACACTCAGCACACCATGCCACCATGTCTATTAGCAGATTTTGCAGTTTATAAGGGATTCATACTGGATTCAAATTGCTCTACAGTTCTAGTTGGCAGTCTGAAAAACTGAACACATAGCAAATTCATACTGGATTGAAATTGCTCCATAAGTCATACTGTCAGACTGCAAACATTGTGTATACAAATTTTGTTCGACTGTAAAAACTGCACACACTGCAAATTCACACTGGAATAAAATCTAAATTTTAACTGTTGGACTGTAAAAACTGCACACACTGCAAATTCACACTGGAATAAAATCTACATTTTAAGTGTCAGACTATAAAAAACTGCACACACTGCAAATTCATACTGGAGTAAAATAAAAAATGTAACTGTCGGACTATAAAAACTGCACACACTGTAAATTCATACTGGAGTAAAATAAAAAATGTAACTGTCGGACTATAAAAACTGCACACACTGTAAATTCACACTGGAATAAAATCTACATTTTAAGTGTCAGACTATAAAAAACTGCACACACTGCAAATTCATACTGGAGTAAAATAAAAAATGTAACTGTCGGACTATAAAAACTGCACACACTGTAAATTCATACTGGAGTAAAATAAAAAATGTAACTGTCGGACTATAAAAACTGCACACACTGTAAATTCATACTGGAGTAGAATAAAAAATGTAACTGTCGGACTATAAAAACTGCACACACTGTAAATTCATACTGGAGTAGAATAAAAAATGTAACTGTCGGACTATAAAAACTGCACACACTGTAAATTCATACTGGAGTAAAATAAAAAATGTAACTGTCGGACTATAAAAACTGCACACACTGTAAATTCATACTGGAGTAGAATAAAAAATGTAACTGTCGGACTATAAAAACTGCACACACTGTAAATTCATACTGGAGTAGAATAAAAAATGTAACTGTCGGACTATAAAAACTGCACACACTGTAAATTCATACTGGAGTAAAATAAAAAATGTAACTGTCGGACTATAAAAACTGCACACACTGTAAATTCATACTGGAGTAGAATAAAAAATGTAACTGTCGGACTATAAAACCTGCACACACTGTAAATTCATACTGGAATAAAATCACAATTTGTTGCAGACTAGAAAGCCAGGGGGGGGTGCAGCACCCCTTGGAGCAGATAGGGTTAAAGGCCTTGCTCAAGGGCCCACCAGTGGCTGCTTAGTGGTCCAATGTATTGAACCCACAACCATGTGTACAACAATACTGGATTAAAATCACAATTTTAATCACTCCACAGTTCGACTGTCAAACTGTACAGACTCAGCGCGTGGTAAAGGTCAGATTCTCCTACACTAATTGGGCAAGTCTGAATCAGATGGCTTTTGCTCATGTGCGTTCTCCCTTGATGGTAGAAACAGACCTCCTCCAGACTGAAGCTTCAGGTGGAGACACACACACATACACACACACACAGCTGGAGCGCTGCCTCATCATTTGCACTGCAATCAGTAGACTCACTGTAAAAAGTAATGCTTTGCATACTGGATTCAAATGTGTACAGCATGTCTGCATTAATGTGTATCTTGTCACTGTCATTCAAAAACCTTGTATCTCTAAAATGGCAACTTTGAGGGCAAACCTACCACCCCCCCAATACCCGGCTCTCCAGACGCCAGCGACGGCCAGCAACGGCCAGCACCACAGCGAAGCAATGTGGGGGGTGTGCGCTACCCTGGAGAGAGCAAGGCCAGTTGTGCTCTCTCAGGGCCTCGGCTGCCAATGGCTAGCAGCATGACCGGGATTCGAACCAGCGACCCTCCATAGTGACAACACCTTGGACCGCTCAGGGCCCATTCTGGGGCATTTCTATTGGTCCATTCATGAAATTCTGTCCCAGCAAAACTGCAATATTCAGAATATGTCAAAAAGTGAAATACATATGCATATGTATGTATATATATAAAAAGTCCCATTTTAAGGTGGCAGTAACTTCAGGCTATAAATACCTAATATAAATGCAATAACTAATTTTTTTCACCAACCTCTCACACACCCCGCAGGTATCCCCCCGATCATCCTCGTGGAACACCATCTGCAGGAACCTGAAGTTACTACCACCTTAAACATGTAAGGTGGCAATGGTTTGTGCAGGGATCTTATACTATATCTAACACCAATTGCTAATAGAGATGTGCAAATGCACATAGGCTTCTTGTCTAGCCCCTGTAGAGAAGTACTGCCAACTGAACACAGCTTGCTCTCTGGAGCAAGTAAACATGACTCTATTGGCACCATGTCTAATGCCAGTTATTGGCTAGAGTGGTATAAATCCCCCCAGCATTGAGCTGTGGAGCAGTGGAAGAGTGTTCTCTGGAAATGATGATGGTGATCCATCCAAAACTTTTGATCCAACTAATATGAGTTGGGGAGTTAGGGATAAGGTGGGGTGGTGATCATCCAACATCCTGACCTCACTAACACTCTTGTCGTTGAATGCAATTAAAACCTCACAGCAGTGCTCCCCCAAAATCTAGTAGAAAGCCTTCTTTTCTGGACAGTAGAGACAGTTACTCCCATAAAAGCAGGATCAGCTCTTTTTCAATACTCTTGATTTCAGAAGAAACAATGCATGAGCAGGTGTCCCAATACTTTTGTCCATAATGTGTACCGTTGGTAGGTGCGGTGCGCTCATTTCAGTTAGTAAGCTCAATGCAGAACTTGTTCCCCACAGCTCCGAAGCTGCTTGCTCACCAAATGAAGGCATTACAAAGAACCCGTCCCAATTCCCAGCTTATGATCAGTACCACAAACTTTTCCCAGACTAACCAGCTCCAAACTTTAGATTACTGCTAGAACACAAGAACTCTGCTTAGCAGCCTCTGCCTCGCGCGTCTCAGAGGAACTGTAATGATGCAATCAAGGATTCGCTCCAAAAAAACAACAGACCCGACTCCACTGAGGAGACCAAATTGAAATGACAAGCCTTAGAAATAACAGAAAATCTAACATCCACATCACAAACACATCTCTGGTTTCCATGGAAACAGTGCATATACACTTTTGCTTGCCTGGTCAAACTTCCTTGCAAATACTTTTGCTAATTAAAACAACCAATCAGATTTCACTAAAACTGACTGGACACTGGAATTCTTGTTGCATTATTATTGCTGCATTATATGTGTGCGAAATACTGAATTATTCATATTAGATACTTAATCACCCATAGTGGATACTGAATAATTCACAGTGGATACTGAATTATTCACAGTGGATACTGAATCATCCATATTGGATTCTGAATCACCCATAGTGGATACTGAATAATTCACAGTGGATACTGAATCATCCATATTGGATTCTGAATCACCCATAGTGGATACTGAATAATTCACAGTGGATACTGAATCATCCATAGTGGATATTAAATAATACATAGTGGACACTGAATCATCCATAGTGGATATTAAATAAAACATAGTGGATACTAAATTATCCATAGTGGATATTAAATAATACATAGTGGATACTGAATCATCTATAGTGGATATTAAATAAAACATAGTGGATACTGAATCATCCATAGTGGATATTAATTCATACATAGTGGATACTGAATCACCTATAGTGGATACTGAAAAATAATAAATAAATAATTAATAGTAGATACTAAGTCATGTATAGTGGCTACTGACCAATGCATATAAGATTTTATAGTAGCAATTAATCATAGACAATACTGAAAGATTTAATAAATAAAAAAGATTTGATTGTAAGATTGTATATATATATTATATTGTAATGGAGTATATGTTTACATTGCAACTTCAAGAAAATCAATTAAGTCAACAATCAATTAAAACATAAATATGCAGCACAACTGGATAAAAGAATAACCTATTCATCTTATTAAAGCTTTCACACAATACCACATAAAACTGGATGTAGAAGATGAGATATTATGATTTGGGTAATTTTGGGTAGTTTTTTAATTATTTTATGCAATTTATGTAAACAGACGATAAAACTATGCCTGTAAAGGTAAACACCTTTAGAATGGCTTCCTGTGTTAAGCCAGCTGCTGCAGGCTTGTGTGTGTGTGTGTGTGTGTGTGTGTGTGTGTGTGTGTGTTTCTAGATTGGAGAATTGGATTTGCAGTAAGAAGGATGGAGCAGATAGAGGTACAGCTCCAGCTGTGGGTGTTGGGGGAGGGGGGTGTTTGTACCATTATGGGAGAAAACACATGAACAAAGGCAATCAGCAAGAGCACCTGACCTTTAACACACACACACATCTCATGAAGAGACGATGGATGTGGATGCAAGGATCTCTGTATCTTGATATTTTTGAAATAGGCGACTAAAAACAGAGAGCTCTTTACAGGGTTTTAAGGTTTTATGCGCATGTACTGTTTTATTACACTGTGACAGAACATCCTCAGCCTGGAGCTGTATTTAGGTCTGTTTTGGCTGTTGCACTGCTTCTTGATGAATCTTGTGTGGCATTAGCACCCTCTGATCGCTTCACATGATTCTGCAAGCACTTAAGGCTGTATGTGTGGACAGAGAGTTTTCAGAAATATCCAGTGTTAAAGGTAAAGGTGCACATATTTGTCACTGTACAGCGAAATGTGTCCGCCGCATTTAACCCATCTGGTAGTGAACACACACACACACACACACACACACCTGTGTGTTAGGGGCAGTGAGTACACACACACACTCAGAGCGGTGGGCAGCCAACTCCAGCGCCCGGGGAGCAGAGAGGGTAAAGGGCCTTGCTCAAGGGCCCAACAGTGGCAGCTTGCCGAGCCCGGGAATCGAACCCACAACCCCGTTATCAATAGCCCGGTGCTCTAACTGCTGAGCCACCACTGCCCCACTGTTAAACTGCTGATGTGTGGTTTAATAGTGTAAATACTTCATAAACAGACTAATAATTAATTAAACATGTTAAGTTTAAACTAATTAAACTTTTAGAATGGGTTAAAATGGGAAACAGTAGGGTAAAAGCAACAAACTCCACTAAACTAAATATATAGTGTTGAAAATATACATATTCTCATACATCTGAAACATGCCGGTACCTGTTTCCACACTACTCAATCACACTCACACATCCCCTTAAATGTTCATAACCAATCCATCCACACAGTTTGGATGACAGCCTAGTTTTTAGGGGTTTGATACTTGTTACTGGCTCTTCACTTTCAAATAAAACATATTTTTCCAACTGTTTCAATATTTGTTTTAATTAACAACCATTTTTAATCAAACATATTGTTGTTCTGAGTGACTCAAGAGTGCACAAGTCGAATCCCGAGCCATGCCGCTTTGCCATCAGCAGCCGGAGTCTGAGAGAGCACAATTGGCCGTGCTCTCTCCAGGTGGATAGATGGCGCTCTCTCCCCTCATCACACTTAAAGCAATGTTGGCCGACACAGGTGTCAGTGTGCTGGTGCAGTGGAGCTGAGGATCTGCCGCTTTCCTGCAAGAGGTGGTGGCTGGCTTTACAGGTATCGGAGGAGACGTGTGTTAAGTCCTTGCCCTCCTAGTGTCTCCTATTAGACAAATACAATTGGACACTTATTTGGGCCGAGCTTAAGAGTTTTTGGCTTTAAAACTTTAGAATTAAGTGAAACATTACTGTATATGACATTAATATTTCTCTTTAACATCACTAAGTACCCTTATCCGAACTGAGACTTTTTGCTGTTTTAGTCAGAATAAAGCAGACTTGAATGAATCCAACTATAAATAGACCTTATGTGAAAGAACACATTCAACAAAAAAATGTCCCTGAAACCCACAGCAACCTTCTGACATTCATTCAGATAACCTTCAGCAGAATCTACCTGAATCTCCCAATATGTGCCTGCTGGGAAACAATATGTGTAGCCGGGCCCTCACTATCTATCCATGTGCCACCAAGTCCATGTGCTTTCACACCCATTGTTCCCTGTTCCAGTGACCTTGATTGAGTCCCGATAACAGAAGCCTCACAGTGTCTGAGGCTGAAACAACTGCATTCAGTACATGACAGTGGTTCAGACTGAAGGACCATGCAGTACCTTTGTAGGCATCACTGGCGTTGAGATTGTTGAGATTGTCTTCAGGAAAAATTTTGGCCTTCCTTTTTGTTCATACCCCACATGGGGCCTGTGAAGGTAGCCCAACTGGGAACCAGAAAGTTTTGTCCTCAAATTCAATGTTGGGCCAACATATGGACGCCCACCTGGGTCAGTGATGGGACCAGGAGGGGTTAAACATGGGCCTCATCTGGGTTGTACACTGCATACGAAGCCTAGATGGGACCAATGTGAGATTAAGGTGGGCTGTAACCAAGGGGCCCTTGGGAAGCCCAACAGGGTCCCAGTAAAAATGCATGTACACACCCGCTCAGAGCTCAAGCAGACCTGGAACCGAATTAGCGAGTGTTCCACCCATGTGAGCCCCACATGAGCATGTTGGCCCCATACACCCATACATAGGGCCAAGGCCGTTGCTCTTGCGAGAGTGTGCGACGCTACAGCAGCTGTCATTTTTAAGCTGCAAAAGAAAATATTGAATAACAGCGACGATTACTCTTCTTTAGAACTATCTGCTCTTAGCTGCCACATATGACAACATGTTAATCGATATGATGCATTAAAAAGTGATTTTTTTTGTGGATATCTTTGGTGAAAAGGCTTTTAGCTAGGGGCCTGCTGGGCGGGTATTAGTAGTAATGATTCTGCCTGTGCAAAATGTGCTTCAGAATAACAAAAAGCCTACGTTGTGCCCAATCACCCTTCAAATATACACAATTATATGCTTCAGAATGATATTTTTGAATGTGTGACTCTAATAGCTGTGTGATGGAGCTGATGACCAAACTAGAAATCTATAGTTCCCATACTTCCATAGCTGGAGTCTCTGGCTCTGGCAATCCAAACACACATAACAGCAACAAAAGGAAAAGTGGACATCAGTGAACTTGAGCTCTATATAGAAGAAATTATGGCCACACAGCAATGCACAATGCATAATTATGGCTACTACAGCAATTACTGTGGCACTCAGCACCTCCATTTCATATAGGCCATCTTTCAGAGCTTCCCTCATGCTTTCAGCCACTTCTCGTGCTGTGGTGCCCAGTGGGATTAGAGAAGGTTCGAGAAAAGAGAGATGGTGTAAATCAAAAGGGGGACAGCCTTTGAAAAACCATTAGGCCATGCATAGAAACACTGTCAATACACTCTAAGCCCAAAGGGTTTCACACCATATGGACAAAAATATTGGGACATCTGCTCATTTATGCTCATTTTATTTAATACAGAGTTTATCCTGCTTTTGTTGGAGTAACTGTCTCTACTAGATTTTGGAGAATTGCCACAAGGATTTGATTGTATTCAACGACAAGAGCATTGTTAGTGAGGTCAGGATGTTGTTGGATGATGATCAACACCCCACTTGATCCCCAACTTCCCAACCCATCCCAAAAGTGTTGAATGGAGCCCCATCCATCATTCCAGAGAGCACAGTTCTTCCACTGCTCCACAGCTCAATGCTGGGGGGCTTCATACCCCTCTAACCCATGTCTGGAATAAGGCCGCATGGTGCCAGTAGGTTCCTGTTTATTTGTTTATCTCTTGACAAGCTGTGTGTGTGCATTTGCACATCTGTGTTAGCAATAGGTACAAATGCACACATCCACCCAGCTTGTCTAGTCCCTGTAGAGAAGTACTGCCGATAGAATAGGACTTACTGTCAGATAAACAGGAACCTACTGGCTGCCTAATGCCAAGCATAGACTAAAGGGGTATAAAGCCCCCCAGCATTGAGCTGTGGAGCAGTGGAGGTGTATTCTCTGGAATGATGGATGGTGGTGCTCCCTCTAATACTTTTGTTTGGAGTTGGGGAGTTGAGGATGAGGTGGGCTAGTGATCCTTCCACAAGGATCACTGAATGCAATCAAATCCTCACAGAAATAGCATGCACACGTGAAAAACAGATAAGTACATGCCACAGAAATGTCGGACATACACTTGGAGACTTGAAGGCAGCAGAAGTACTGCTGGGACCGAGGCTGCAACATAAGTGGGCGGCCTCTATTCAGCTCTACAGCTGCGGGTCTGACAGAGAGCTGCACTAAACCCATGTTGACCAAACGTGCCTCCCAGCTCTGAGCTCCATCCCAGCAGTTCAGGTTCTGGTAACGTTCCTAAAGAATTGTTCAAAATAAAGTAAAATAACCAGTCTGTGATTCTGTTGACACATCCACGCCACTGGGAAGCCTACATCTTTCGATTCCAGTCATTCGCCTTCATGCCAGCAGTCCACTGCAGATCCGCCGATCCACAGAATCCGGAGATTTGCTGCTGATATGAGGTCAGAGTGAGTTCTGCTTTTGCGGCGGCTCTCAGTGGGAACTTCCTCAGCCACTCTGGTGAAAACAGTATGATCAAAGCCAGACTAGAGGATATTGTAGTCACTGATCTACAGAAAAATTCACCTCCAAGGAGTCTTCAGGTCCTTCCGTCTGGAGTGCTATGTTGCTAGAAATTTTTTCCAAGTGCTGCTACAGTGAAAAAAGTCCCTTGTCCCTCCTTGAACCCCTTCAGGTTTCAAGGAGGCTTATTGCTTGGTTATTAATCTGATTTATTCAGTAATAACTAAGAATCCTTTCAGTTCATTAGAACTGCAGGTCTATTGGTATGGGAGTGTGGAACCGGCTGATGGCTAGGACTGGATCTCAGCACCAGCTGAACTCATAGTTTCTATTAAATTACACTTTTACACACTTTGCATGCATTTTGGCTTTGCTCCTCGTTCATGGGACGTGCTGAAGTATCAGATTTGAACCGGAATTATTGTTAGTTTAGATTAGATTGCTAGAAAACATCTTTAAGAAGCCTGATCGGTTCTGAAACAAGATTCTTTTGACAGATAAGGCCCAGATTAACTTGACTGTGGAGAAGAAAAGGAAGGGTTCAAGATTTAAAGTAATACCACATCATCTGTCAAACATGATGGAGGCACTGTTATGGCATGGGCATGTATGGATGCCTATGGATCTGGGTCCCTGGTGTTTATTGATGATGTGGCCGCTGATAGACATAGCAGGAGGAGTTCTGTATAGTGTATAGAGCTCTACTATCTGTTCAGATTCAGTCAAATTATGAAAAACTGGTTCATCACAATGCAGATGGATAAAGCAACAAGGTCTCGTAACATTCATACATATACGACTAAAAGTGTACCACAAGAAACTTGTAGCATTTGCCTACATATTTTATGACTCACGCTACAGCTCTCGTCTGCTGGTGGTGCTGTTTTTTGGCAAATACACACAACCTGCGTGCCAGACAGAAGCGTTTCTACAGCCTCGTTCATGCTGGTTTTCTCCATTATAGAGCTTATAAAAAGAATTCAATTCCCTTTTTCTGCCCAATATTTCCCCTTTAATTCCAAACATTGTACTATGGTTAAGACTAAGTTAGGTTTAGGTTTAGTTTGGGGTGTAGTTGTTAATGTTTGGGTTTAGGTTGGGGTGTAGTTGTTAATGTTTGGGTTTAGGTTGGGGTGTAGCAGGTTACATTTATGTTCAGGTTGGGGTGTAGTGGGTTACGTTTGGGTTTAGGTTGGGGTGTAGTAGGTTAGGTTTGGGTTTAGGTTGGGTGTAGTAGGTTACGTTTAAGTTTAGATTGGGTGTAGCAGGTTACGTTTGGGTTTAGGTTGGGTGTAGTAGGTTACATTTATGTTCAGGTTGGGGTGTAGTAGGTTATGTTTGGGTTTAGGGTGGGGTGTAGTAGGTTAAGTTTAGGTTTAGGTTGGGGTGTAGTAGTTTAGGTTTAGGTTGGGGTGTAGTAGTTTAGGTTTAGGTTGGGGTGTAGTAGGTTAGGTTTGGGTTTAGGTTGGGGTGTAGTAGTTTAGGTTTAGGTTGGGGTGTAGTATGCAAATGCTACAAGTTTGCTACAAGTTTCTTGTGGTACACTTTTAGTCGTATATATATGAATGTTACGAGACCTTGTTGCTTTATCCATCTGCATTGTGATGAACCAGTTTTTCATAATTTGACATAATTTGACAGGTTGGGGTGTAATAGTTTAGGTTTAGGTTGGGGTGTAGTAGGTTAGGTTTGGGTTCAGGTTGGGGTGTAGTAGTTTAGGTTCAGGTTGGGGTGTAGTAGGTTAGGTCTGGGTTTAGGTTGGGGTGTAGTAGTTTATGTTTGGGTTTAGGTTGGTGTTCAGGTTGGGTTTGTCCTCTGATTAAATAGTTTGATTGGTTGAATCAGTCTGCATATCACTGCTGTCCAATGAATACCATGTATCTCCATATTTGTCCGTTTTTAGGTTTCTCCATCGACTGAACCCCACAGCTGCTCTGTTCACTGTGTAATTCATCCTGAACGAATAGAGCAATAGAAATGTTCCTAATGACCTGGAATCAATTTAATTTGACATTAAATTTCCATTCAAAGGTAAGGCCATTTTGGTAAAGTCCCCATTTATGGAGATTCATGTTCTTCACTGGACAGCAGTGATATGTACAAGAGCTAAATCTAGATTAGCACACATTGTACAAATTGTATGAATGGCAGTCAGTCACCTGACCACCACCCAGCTGAGCAGCTTTTCATTTACTAAAGACAAAACCGAAGCCGAAAAGACCCACAAACAAGCAGCGACAGAAGGCAGCTGCAGTAAAAGCAGCCTGGCAAAGCATCTCAACTGAGGAAACTGGTCCCAGGGGTTCCAGACATTAGGCAGCCATTGACTGCAAATGATTTGCATCCAAGTATTTAAAACACCTTTGTGTTAGTTTGTCCAATTACTTTTCAGCCCGTAAAAAAACAAACCCCATGAATGAAAGCTGAAGATCTACACATCAGTCACTGGACTGCTTCCTTTCAGATCCACTGAGGTGGTCTAGAGAGGCAAAATTACAAGGATTGTGTGCCCGTCCAAATAGTTATGGCTCTGACTGTACATTACGTATGTATGTATGCGAGTGGAAATAAAGTAAAGTATTTATCATAATTGCTTTCAGACCTTTCAAACAGGTGTCACGACTAGACGAGACCACAATGGCATGTTCCTACAAGTATTGGCACCCATCCAGAAGAACAGAAATCCCATCCATTGTGTTAGCACAGGGAGCTCCGGTGGCAACGTGAATTGATTGAGCACATTCATATGAGCTGTGCTTAGCAGGGGTCTTGGCTTTTTAGTGAAAGGGGGGGAAATAATGGCGTAAGGAGTGCCGGCAGGTGGGCTAACCAAATTAGTTGTGAAAATCACGGCATGCTGCTCAGCGGAACACTTGTTACAGCTGTCTCACACACAGCTGGGCTTTTCCTCAGAGCCCGTCACGTATCCATGGGAACCCATCGAAGACGGGCTGATCTTTGGCCCGTTGCGTTCGGAGCCGATGTATGTATTTGGGTGGGATTGGTGTGGTACACTTGGTGCACAGTGTAGATTGCTGGCTGAAATTTGGTGGCATGCGTACTGATCACAAGCTGGCACACTCGTGTGAAAACCTCATTGTGTGTTTTTAATCAGCAGCTGGCCATTTCGTGATGAGTGGACTGGCAGACATAGTCCAGAATTCCTCCCAATAAAGTCTGACCACGTGGATTTACACTGAATACTAAAGAGCCAATATTCTACATTTCCTAGTGTTTCTCCCTTGAGGGGTGAGACATGGGGTCCACAAGACCTCTGTAGGTGTCCTGTGGTATCTGACACCAAGATGTTAGCAGCAAAGCCTTCAAGTTCTGGAAGCTGTGAGGTGGGGCCAACAGTGAGCAGAGGTCCAGTTAAATCGGACCCTGATTCGCTTTCACCCAGGTCAGGTTGCACCTGGAAAAGGTTATCTGAGACCTGAGACTTTAACCTCATTGGGCGCCCAAACTTTTGCATGCTGCTCTTTTTCTTTTATTTTCACCTTCGAGAACTGACCGTTCACCTGCTGCCTAATATGTCCAGGTCCAAATCCTTTGACAGGTAGATATACACTATGCCAAATGTTTGTGGACACTCTTTCTAATGAATGCATTCAGCTACTGTAGGTTGCACCCATTGCTGAGATGTGCAAAGGCACACACATACACACACATGCGGCTTGTCTAGTCCCTGTAGCGATGTACTGCCAACAGAATAGGGCTCTGTGGAACGTATTGGCACCATCCCTAATGCCACGACTAGAGGGGTATAAAGCCCCGAGTGGAGCAGTGGAAGAACTGTGTTCTCTGGAATGATGGTGGAGCTCCATCCAGTGCTTTCAGGATGAGTTGAGGAGATGGGGATGAAGTAGGGTGGGGTGGTGATCATCCAATAACATCCTGGCCTCACTAACTAACTCTTGTTGCTGAATGCAATTAAATCCTCACAACAATGCTCCTCCGAAATCTAGTAGAAAGCCTTTTCTCCTGGACAGTAGAGACAGTTACTCCAACAAAAGCAGGAGAAACTCTTTTTAATACCCTCGAATTCAGAAGAAGCAATGAACGAGAAGGTGTCCCAATTCTTTCGTCCATTTAGCGTGTATTGCAGTGACTGAAGGTGTGACATGATACCTGATTTAGAATTGGAACAAGTCAGTTCACAGCAATTTGTTCATTTTGCTCCGACAGTTTCCGATGATTGGGAATGAGCTTCGCTAATGAGCAGAGCGGATAATCAGACATTGCTCCCAGAGGCTGCATCCGTTTTTATCATCTCAACAGCCAACAGCCCTGCTGCTCATTAACAGTGCTCTTCAACCGCCAATTCATTACATCCCGCTCGGTTCCAAACTGATACTGCACACAATGTCGAGGTCACCCCCGACCTGAGGACACCAGGACGTCAAGCTGCTATGATGTGCTCCCCCCACCTCCATCTGAAAGTGTCAACACCTCCATGTGGAGATCAGCAGCAAATCAGCGACTGTGTCCGATCTCAATCTCATCAATCTAATGGAGTAGCAGACCCATGCCTGCTTTTCTGCGGGTTCCCTTGATTCCACTTTTCAATCATCGTAGTGAAGATGCATCGAGATTTTCACGAAGAGGACAGTGGCACATGCACACCAAATCCTTATTATGTCCATGTGTTGTTTAGGATTAGCCATGCTAGAAAGGCTAACGCCAGACACTGACCCAGGACAGCAGAAACAGGCTAATCTGGCCTTTTTTAAGACTGTAAAATGTGCCGGCGTAATGATGCCGTGCTCTCGTTGACTTATTTATAAGCTGAACAGTGTTTCTGGTATAGGACTGTACTTTAGTACTGTATCTTCTATCTATAATGGGAGGAAAATTGAATGCGAGTGAACGCTGCTATGCTATGCTAAACAGCTAGCGCACCTAGCTAGTTTAAATAGACTAATCATTTAAAGATCCTCTAAGTTTACACTCTACAAAACACAATTCAATAGTGTGAACACTCTGCTATTCGCCCAAGTACTCTCGAAAGAGGAGGGTCTTCAGTCTGGGTTTGAAGACAGTGAGCGTTGGACACCCAGAGAAAGCTCATCCCACCACTATGTTGCAGGACAGAAAAAAGTCCGGACGCTTGTCTTCCGTGGATTTTGAGGGATGGCGGGTCGAGCCGAGCCGTGCTTAAAGCTTGAAGGGCTCTTGGTGCAGATCAGTTTGTTTGGATCAATCTTGTCAGAGTGGTTGGTGTGGCGCAACAGATAACACCACGTGGGAGACTGGGGTTCGAGTCCTGGTCTGGGTGACTGTGCTGCACTACACCAATAAAAGTCCTTGGGCAAGACTCCTAACACTACATTGGCCCATCTCTGTAATACGAGTAACCCTGGAAGTCGCTCTGGATAAGAGCGTCAGCTAAATACATGAAATGTAAATGTTGTCAATTTGTCAAGTGACAATTTATCCAAAGAACAGGGGCTTCTCCAGTTTTCATTGCTTTCAAAGATTACAAACGTATGTAAGGTCCCTGCTGGTGCTTCACCGCACTGCTCACAATAACAGTGCCTCAGAAAACGGCGGTCTGGTGACGTCAAAGACTGAATAACTGTTGCATTACAGTAACATTGACACATTGAGTGTGTGTTGGCGATAAAAACTTGTATCTGAGAGAGCAAAGTTGAGGGACTGGTGTGGGAGTGACTAAAATGCATCTGGTTCTGTTTGGATTCGTATCTGGCCAAGCAAAATAATTTAGCTAGCAGGCCGAACACCACAGCACCGACCGTGTTCCAGCTAGCTGAGGCTCAAATCACCCCTGTTTAGAGAATAAAGCCTCATATCTGAGGGCACAGAGTTGAGGAAATGGTCTCAGGAGGGTTTTCCACTTTTTTTGTAGGCTCATTTAATAGACTGGCTCATCCAGGTTTGCTTGCTTTCCCTTGTACTAGCACGATGCAGAACTCGCAACAGCAGTGGGCCTGTTTTTTTCCCTGACCTGTTTTCAGAGCGTGACATTAAACAATTAGTGGGCTCCCACATCGCCCCCACCCTGTGGCTCTCTTGAATGCACATGGGGGAATGAGCTTTTTTGACCATGTACTAGATAGAAATTTGACATCAGATGCATCTCAATTTTGAAATACCGTCCTCATTTTGCGATACTGTCAACTTTTTTAAATACCACAGCTCAAATCCGTATGTTAAAATAAAGCCCTTAAAGCTGCCCTAGAATGGAAATCTGTGGCACAGTTAAATAATGAGAATTCAGTACATAGAATTGAGAAACCATGATTCTCAAACACCATCGTTCACCCTTTAAAAGATAATTCTGCATTCCCAATACGGGACTGGAAAACAGGCTAATTCCAAAACCCCCAAACGCTTATGTAACAGTCTTGTCTCGTAATAAATCAAAAACCAAATGTGGCGTAGCTTTTAGAGGCATTGAAGGTGCCATACAATGCTCTGATTCAGTGTTTATGTCGATGTTTGATGTACGAGCAGTAAGCGGGTGACCTCGGTCGTCCTCAAAACTGACAGAAATCCAGGCCACTACAGAAGCCCTGCTAGCCCTGGTCAAAGCAGCGGTCATGTTAGAAGAACAGGCTGTGGTTGACTCTGCTAG
>NC_132889.1:4902782-4925282 GCF_030463535.1 Salminus brasiliensis | reverse complement strand
TGTGTGTGTACTCACTGCCCCTAACACGTGTGTGTGTGAGTGTGTGTTCACTACCAGATGGGTTAAATGCGGAGGACACATTTCACTGTACAGTGACAAATACGTGCACCTTTACCTTTACCTTTAATATTTAGAGACACAAACCGTTCCCTCAATTTAGAGAGGAGGCTTTACGTAAACTCAGGAAATTGTAGAGAATTTTTTCAGTTAAGGAAACACTTGATTAATGTGACTGGGATGATTGTTAAACCATAGGAACTATTTATTATTTTTAGAGAATTTTTTAATTAAAAGAACAAATGATTCAATTGAGGACAGGTTGTTAAATCAAAGGAACGCATTATTATTTTTCAAGATATCAAAATCGAGAGAATGATTTATTAAATAATGGAAAACATTTATTAAATTAGACAAAGACAAACCTACTAATTCCCGTACAGGTTGTTAAATCGAGGGAACGATTTATTAAATCATGGGAAGAACTTATTTAATTAATTCATTCATTTAAATTGAGAGAACAGATTTGTGCTTTTAAAGAACAAATTATTAATTTGAGGACAGGTTGTTCAATCAAGGAAACGCTTTATTATTTTGACCGAACAAGTTGTAAAATCAAGGGAATGATTTAATAAATAATAGAAATAATTTATTAAATTAGGAGAACAGATTTTTAAATTAAAGAGAACAGAGTACGTTATGGACAGATTGTTAAATCAAGGGAGCAATTTCCTAAATCATGGAAAGAATTGAATAAATTAAGGGAATGTGTTTTTAAATTGAAGGACTGATTCATTAAGTTAAGGGGTGCTTTAGTAATTTGAAGGCACAGGTTGTTAAATTGAGAACAATTTATTAATTTGACTGAAAGGATTGTTAAATAATGGGAAGTATTCATTTGATGAAATTTCAGGGAATGATGTTTTAAATTGAAAGAATGGATTTTTGGGGGATTATTATTATTATTTTTTATTATTATTAAATCAAGGGCACATTCAATTCATTGTTAAATCATGGGAACAAGTTATTAAATTGAAGGAATGATTTTATTGAATTGAGCGAACAGATGGTTAAATCACAGGAAAATGTATTTAATTGTAGGACTGATTTATTCATTTGATGAAATTTAAGGGAACAATTTAATAAATTGAGGGTGTGATTTATAAAATCTAGAGAATGTTAAGAGAAGTCTTTAAATGTTGTTTTTCTAGCGTGATACTTAAGGGGGTCATACAAACGATTTAGTGACAGCCTGAAAAAGCCTCATTTATTTGAGTTAAACATCACTAACTATAAATGTTTTAATGTCATTTAGTGAGTACACTGCAAAAACAACAACTATCCATCAACACCGAGCTGACAATAAATAAAAATATCTAAATAAAATAGTACAGCTGATTACAGTATGTGGACTACAGAATATACCACTGTCCAAATAGTCTTAAATGAGCGGAAACACCTGCGTGTGGGCTATGCTAAAGTAGCCACCCTGTGGATTGGCTTTCCTATGATGACCTAATGAGTAAAATGACACATTACTACTCTAAATAACCTGTAGATGGAAGTAGTTAACAATTATATAGGAATAGTTCTGAGTAAAATCAAATGGACACAATTGATCTTTGACTCCAGATGCTAGGCTAACATTGCAAACAAGCACTGGATTCAGACTGTCACCAATATTCTCTCTGCAAATTCACACCCAACATCTTTATTTATTTGCTTTATAAATCTGTTGAATCAATTTATATTAGCCATCAATTTATATTTTCTTTAAAAGAAACCCACCTGAAATAAGAACTGGAGTATCATCTGTACAGATTACCACCGTTTAGCTCTGTGGAATAGTTAATTAAGTTAAATTAAGTTCTGAACAACATTAATTCATCTGTATAAAGCCATTGGATATCTGGATGAGTTTCAACTGAGTCGAGAGATGCTTTTGGGAGTGTATTTACGTAGACAAGATTGGTGACAGTCTAAGTCCAGTGTTTTTTAGCGAGATTAGCCTCGAATTTGTCATTCGAAACTAAAAAAGAAGCAAACTTCAGATACAAAATGAGGCTTGGTTGACCAACTGCGTCTGGGGTCAGTGATAAATTATGCTAATTTCTTTCTTTTTTTCCCAACATATTATTCCTTTAAGCCCTGGAATAAACCAGTGACTGTACAAAACATGGGCAGTGCAGCCCAAAGTGAAGCCTGCACAGGTTGCAGTAGGATGTGTAGCTCCGCCCATCTCATTTCAATGACAAAACAGCCCATCTTTCATCTCGTTTGCCTCCTCTAAACTGTCTTTCCATCTCCAGTGTCTCCAAATTCTTTTATTTTCCCCTGTGCTAAAATTAGTTTCCCCCAGAAATCAGTTTAACCCTTATTTTGCTGTATTGTAAGAAGGCGGGGTTACACAGGGTTACTGATGTGATCGACAGCCTTGGCTGGAAGAGACTGGTCGTCATTACACCTGTTCATTACATGTTGTAGCTGAGTTGTAGTCGAGCTGTCAGGCAACTAGCTAGTTAAAATGCCATTATGTGTAGTGTGGTGAATTTAGCTAAGACATTAACATTAACATATACTCTATATATAAAGCTCTTTTTAGCAAACCAGCTAACATTAGCATAGGTAGACATCCTGGACTTCTTCGGTCTCGGTAAAGCGCTCTCTCCAAATGTATTTTCTGGTCTGGAGTCCAAGTACTGTTTCAAATATTATATTTCTTCTCTTAATGTGCTGACTCTTTTGGGGCAGCAGCTCGGGGGTTAACCTGGATCGTAGTAGCTTCGGTACGTCTCAGCGGCAGACAGATTCTGTAATCTGTAGAAAATGGAAATGGGTTCTTAATAAAATGCATGAGCTGCTCTTTTACTGTTAAAACGTTACACTTACTGGGCAAACTGGGGGTCCAGTGAAAGAATGAAAGAATCTAAGCTTTGCTACTGATCGTTTAGGCTGCGCTGGAAACTCAGTGAAGGTGGTCTGGGAGAAGTGGAGGGGTCTAGCTTCGCCTCTGGTCTTTACTGCGTTGCACTGCGTTTACTCTGGTTGCAAATTTGACAACATTGCGGATGATTTTGGCTTCATTTCTGTAGAACGGAGGGGAATGGAACCACGGCGGCCATGTTTTATACAGTCATTGGAATGAACCAGCGAAGACCATTCGTTCTTTACGGGTCAAAAAACAGTTGTAGCCTCAAGAGATGATTAACTGTGCATCATCGCTGTCATATCAAATACTCGATTTATTCTTTTTTATGTTCTTTGAAAATGCCAGCTGCCCTTTAGCTTGTGTAGACATTTTCTAATGAATCGACCAATAGAATACGCCCAAATTGACCTTATAAAAGTTCATATTGTTTTTATTTTGTTTTTTTTAGTTTTTTTTTTCCATTTCAGAGATTCAAGTGATATATATTTTATAGTTGTTTTTAAATGTAATTAACTTTGTTTGTTTGTTTTGAACAAGGACATGCAGGGGTGGCCATGGATCAGGTCACCTTCCAGAGTGACACCGTGCTCTCAGATGTGCACCTTTTGCTGCCAAATGCTCGTCATCTCATGATTCGACTCAATAGCGTCGGACAGCCAGGTAAGGGGAGGGGGGGTCGTCTGGGGTTGTTTGTTCATGCGTCCTTCAGCCATCTCAGTACATCACATCACTGTAACGCAATTAACTGAATTCATTAATTAGCAGAATTTTACTGGCTTTGGATTCGAACTGGTATTTCCGAACTCATTCTTAAGAAGGTTTTTGGATTTTTTGCCTCAGTTGTCTCCACAGTTTTATCTTTGCCCATTCCCGCCCCCTAGTTAAGACTCCCTGTTTAAGTTGCCACTGCTGCCGGAAGGATAAAGGCCAGCTGTTAATGCACTGCCGTTGAACACGCTTGGAGGAGAACTCTAACTACTGATTCTGTTACATCAGCTAACAGCTTGTTGTGCTGTCCTGCATGGTACTAAGCAACAGCGGGGGATAGAGAAGGTCATCCAGTTATGTTCTCTAGGACGTCCAGCCACGGATGGCGGTGGCTTCACCAGGAATCTCCCACTGACAGGACCGACTCCAAATGGGAGCATAGACAGTTTTTCTTTTTATTTAAATGTTCTGTTTTTTATTTATTTAGAAGAAATAGTATGTTTTACCACCGTATAACATCATTTTACCGTGGATGTACAAAAGATAACAAGACAAATGTGCTGTACGATTTAGGAGTGTTCCTTTAAAGCAGCATTATGCGAGAATTGGTATTTCTTGCTCTTGGGCTCCCCCTACCGTCAGACCCTAAAGGACACGCTTTACACATGCATTTCTGGACAAGCTGAAAGATACCAGACTGTCACTGAAAGTGAAAGAAGCATGTGAACTAAGACGGTAGAGTAATATTATAGGATTTTACAGATTCATGCAGTTGTCTTGAACATTTTCCTGTCCACTTCACCACAGCTGATCCCGGAGTCACGACCGGAGATGCTGTTTTCTCAATTACACATTAGTGGAGCGACATTGTAGTTTTGAAGCTGTTATTTTAAGGTAAAAATGCTGCATAATTTTGCTTAAATGCTAAGAGGCCAAGGAGTTTTGCGTAAGTGTGATCCACAGTAATAGCACTGCCCTGTCTAATAACCCTTGCCATCCTTGGTGCTTAATTCCAAGCCTCTTTGTTCCCCTGCGTGTCACTTTTGAGTTGAATTGCTGCACCGCTAATGAGTGTTAGACAGCTAGTTATATTGTGCTTGTTCTCCTTTATGTCTCACCAAAGCTTTCCACCACTTAAGGGAATTTGGGCTCAATTTTGTGTCCTAGATAATTCAGAAGGGTAGGCTTCATCTTTCCTACACAAAGCCAGAGCCTACGCGCTCCACTCGAGCACTCAAATAACATCCTCCTCATATCACATGAGGACGTTGTTGGATAGATAAGCCAAAGCAGAAATGACTCACAGAAAATGACTCCTATCGCCTATGGTCTCGCAGTGGTCTGTTTTGTTTTACTCTGCAGGTCCTGTTTCGCACCTCGGCTCTGCTGAGCATATGCCTCGTTTTGCTTTTTGGCACTGTCCAGTCAGCTGTCAGCTGTTGGGGCAGTGCGCCCGATGTTGATAGAAGGCGCCAGAACTGTTCAGAGAAATCGAAAGAATAGCAAATCAAAATATAGCATTCATTTACAGGTGTTGCACAAAAATGGATCATGCGGTGTCCTTGTCCAAAATTGAACCTCACCCAGAACAGTGTCCTACAGCCTGTGAATGCTGGTTGGTGTTTCCGAATTAGTACCAGAACGTTCTAAGCATCTCAGAACCACACTTACAAAAATAATGTCTACATTTTATTGTTACCCGTAAGTGTAAGTTCAGCAAATCACCAGTAAGTGGATGTAATAACGCAAGGCACAGCCAGACACCAGCTCCTGGCAGCGTTCCTGAGGAACCTTAGCATGTCCCTCTTGGGCAGTGGCCTCCAGTTCACTGATATTCCTTGCCGCTGCATTGAAATTCAAATCCTACCAAAGGTTTTCTATGGGGTTCGAGTAAGGTGACTGTGGGGACCACTCCAGAATCTTTCAGGACTTCTTCTGAAACCAAGGCTTGGGATCATTGTGCTGTTGGAAGGTCCCAGGTCCCAGAAAAGTCCCAGGTGCCAGGAAGGTCCCAGGCCCAGGTTTCAGCTTACGTTTTCATGACTCTTTATTGTATCCATCTTGCCTTCCCTCCCAGTGCCAACGGAAGCAAATCAGAGCTTCACCTTGACAGAAGAAAGGGTGCTCTTTTTGGCATATGCTTGATTCTTCCTTCCCCAGCCATACTGCTGATCCAACCGACCCTCCTTAAGGTCCAGTTTTGTTTCATCGCTCCACAGAAGTGTTGGGATTCTGTTCTGATTAAAAACTAAACTGGACCTTTTCAGGCCTGTGTTTCAGGACCAGCTTTATGAAAATATTTGGAGGGTGGGATTTGAAGACGGCGTTTGCAGTTTCCACTGCAACTGTATGCTTACCCTGCACATGTGCGAATGGAGTGACCTTCAGAGTAGTGCACCAGTGCTCAATCTCAGTGGAATCTGTTGGTTTCGTTCTGTGATCTGTCTGCATTAAGGTTATTGAGTTCAGTGCAGCAGGCAGCGTTAAAGCTGCCTGCATTTCTCCAGTGCGGTTCCATAAATGCTTCTGTTATTAGAGAGAAAATTTGCCGCAGCTCCCTGGATGGTATGAATTCTCTGATCGAGTGGTTGTCATGCAATTATATAAAACCGTATATAGCAACATGATCCTTGGTTGCTATCGCTCCTCATCTTCATCTCAAGTGGAAATTGTTTGCATGAAGCCACAGTCTGGCAGTCAGAGACTGAGTGCCGTATTAGTCTTTTTCTGGTCGTGGTCGATCGTTGACATACGCTCATCATGGACATGAAAGCCATGGCAGGATTGGGCTTTCAGTGGTTTCCTTAAATGAGAAAATGAAGCACATCTTCAGTAGAAAATAGAAATGTGTTGAGGTCAGGATGGTCATTTCAAAAACTTTAAGCTGTAAAGGCCTGTGAGTGCCTAGTTTTCTTTCTAATTAAGTAAATCTGGCTCCTTAGGGCCCCCGAATGTAAATGTACAAAGTATGCCTGATGGACCTCTTCCCAATGTCAAAGAAAGGTCTGCTGTGTTTCAACAGTAGTAGTGCTCTCTTCTCTGTGTGGAATGGGCGGTCCTAAAAGTGGCTGACCAATCATGAGGCTCCGCCCTGTCCATTTGAGTCTGAGCGTCCTTGGAAGCTGGAGCCCTGCGTGCCCCGTCGTCCCTTCTGTCCAGCGCCCGTCGCCCCTCCTCACTTCACCGCGGAATTGAATAGCTGGGAGCCAGGACAGAAGGGAGGCCCTAAAGCAGCGCAATACCTTATGAGACCCACCCACCCCCACAAATCCCGCCCTACTGGCACAGCACCTAACCATCCCATCACCCAGTCTGAGGGGTGCATTTTGTGATCTTTGAGGAGTGTTTGATCAGATTTCTGCTTTGTGTTTTCTAGTTAAGCTCTACTGAACGCTACACTGAACACACAAGTTTAGTATGATCTACAAAATTCAATATATCAGAACGTGCTCCCAGGGGCTTTAACACAAACCTGTGCTTTATCCATGCCTCAACCTGCTTTGATGTGTGTTTGGGGTCATTGTCCTGTTGGCAGACCCAATTATGTCCAAGTCCTTAACCTTGTAGGTGGTGGTTTGAGGCTATGCTGAGGAATTCCACCTTGAAGTTGTCCACCTTTTCCATCAATCCACTTTGTGCAATGTACCAGCTCCACTGGCAGCAGATCTGTCCAGATTATCTCATAGTCCTAAGACAGTGTATGTTTCCATCTCGATTGTGTGGCTGCATTTTATATAGAAAAACAAATATCAGATTAGTATTGGCCAATACTCAGGGACAGTTGGGGAAAAAAAAAAAAAAAAGACAGGATTGGGACTTCCAGACTGGATTCCTTTCCTACAGCTCGACTGGAGCAGATGCAAACCTATCAAAATGTGCTTGAGTGAAAGGAACTGATGACCCAGAACTAGTGACTCCTCGCCTATGATTTTATGTCAGTAGATTCAGACCGGAAAAGCGCGAATGCTTTCGACGGGATGATACCAGATAGGCCCAGACTTGCTCTTTAATAACATTTATAAGTCACTGTAAGTCTCAACTTCTTTATATGACACTCTCTGTCATGGGGGGCCTCACTTCAGTGTAATTAACTTGCGAATCTCCTGACACTCGTTCTAGCGCGGCACTGCTGCAGCAGTGTGAAGAGTGCCTGTGCCAGAAACCCAATAAAACCAACTCAACCAAGTCACGGGTTCCTTTTACAAGAAAATCTGCATGACTTTTTATCTCCATTAAAAACAATTATCAGCTAAAATTCACCATTTAATGGATATTTTAAGTCTTTTACCACCCTGTTATTCTAACTCTGATTGTCCTTTTACAGCAGGCTTGTGGAAATGATGAAAAAATGATAAGCTCTGCTTTGATTGGCTGGTTTACAGCACTGCGATGGCTCACAGGAGCCATGTAGCATAGCGTAGCATTGTTTTTAACACTGCAACAAGGACTAATTACTTTCTGTAATTATTCCCCTAATGCACATATGCAGTCCTGGTATACACCAATCAGCCATAACATTAACACCACTAATATTGAGTAGGTCCCTCTTGTGCCACCACAACAGATCTGACCATTTGAGGCATGAAGTCCACAAGGTATCTGGTGCCAAGATCTTGGGTACCACTGACCGGTTGTCCTTCCTGACCCTCCAGTCGTTTAGACATCACAGTCAACGTGTCTCAGATTCTTATGCTTGCTCATTCTTCCTGCTTCAGTGAACTGACTGTTCACTTACTGCCTAGTATGTAGATCCCACCTCCTGACAGATGAAGCCCCAGTAGATGAAGATAATCAGTATTATTCACTTCACTAATGTACTAATGTTATGGCTGATCGGTGTACAGTACACTGGTATAGACTAAACATTGATCAGTACTACAATTGATAGATCCCATTCTAACCTTCATCACATGACTGCTCTGCATGTCCGTGTCCAGTCTTCGTGTCAAAGTTCAGGATTCTGCAGGATGGAGAGCAGGAGGAAGTTCAGGAATCTGAGAAAAACACTTTGCTGGATGATGACGGAGACCTGGATGTGGCGAGGAAGCCCAAACATGCAGTGTGCGACCGCGAGAAGGTCCATCCAGTCATTCTTAGCCAGGCCGGAGAGACCGTCAGCGATGACGATGAGGAAGATGAGGCGGAAGAGGAAGGGTGTGCAAAGGACCTCATCAAGATAGGTGAGGGATGGTCCAGACTTGCATTCCTCACTCTCAGAATTTAGGAGTTGCTCATTCTTTAAACTCAGCCGGTTTGCATTGTTGTCCATGTAACTACAGTTTAACACCACCCAAACCAGGCAAGCCCACCACACTACACCAGTAAAAGTCATTGGGCAAGACACCTACACTCCTACACTATGTGGACAAAAGTATTGGGACAATTAAGGGTATTAAAAAAGATTATGCTGCTTTTGTTGGAGTAACTGTCTCTACTGTTCAGGAAAGAAGGCTTTCTATTAGATTTTGGAAAATTGCTGTGAGGATTTGATTGCTGCAAATTATTAAAAACTGTTTTCAACCTTTAAATGGTAGTGCATGTAGAACTGGTCGGTCATACACTATATATGGACAAAAGTATTGGGACACCTACACATTACACCAACAGGAGCTTATATGACATCCCTTTTTAAACCCATAGGCATTAATATGTAGCTGCTTCCCCTTTGCAGCTCTAACAGCAGACCTGACCCCGCTCTGTAACTTTACGTAATCGGACACCTGGTGGCTGAGCTGCTCTCCGTGTTTCCTAAACGCTTCCACTGTTCAGTAATACCACTCACAGCTGATGGTTGAAGATCTAGGAGGGAGGAAATTTCAGCAGCTGATTTGTTGTTGTTGCAGCGGTGTCTCCTATTATATACAGAACCATGCTGGAGTTCAGTGAGCTCTTTAGAACCTCTTTAGAATGGGGCCTGAATAACTAAAAAAATCCCTGAATTCAGTGGTCACAAGGTGTGTCCCAATACTTTTGTCCATACTGTGTAGATCAAATTTAGTCCGTGATGAGACTTAAAGTGTGAGTGTAAGTCCTGCAGGGAAGCTTTTCCAGACACAGATTAAATCTAGGGCTAGTTCTGAGCTCCATCAAACCCCTCTTGGCTATTTTTTCCTTTCTCTGAAGAAATCCTGTTTAGTCTAGGACTGGGTTCCTCTGAGGCTGAGAGTGTTTACCGGATATTAGGTACTTGTCATTCTGGATACTTACCATTATATTCATGTACTTCACACAGAGCACACAATGGCTACGCCGCTGGACGATGTTGGAAAGCAAGTAAGTGCACACGTCTCCATTAACTTGCGGTTTAACGATCCATGCTGCTCCGTTTTCTGATGTCATTGTGGCTCTGCTCGGCAGATCTGGCGGGGAGCTTTCCTGCTGTCTGATTTCATTCTCTCACACCCGGATGTTTTCCGAGAAGCGACGGTCTTGGAGCTGGGAGCAGGAACAGGCCTAACAAGCATTGTCACAGCCAGCGTCGCCAAAATGGTCTACTGCACAGGTGCACGTTTGTTTGTTTGTTTGTTTGTTTGTTGGGGTGTGAATCTCTAACCTCACAATGATTCGATTTAGGAAATCATGACATCTCAAGTTTCATCAGATCACACAGAGTAGGTTTTAAAAAATACAGTGAATGCATGAATCCGCAGCATGTAAGATACCTTTACCAAAAATCCTATTTCCCCACCTCAGGCATTAAATCCTTTATGACGAGATGGTAAATTTGCATTAATAGAGTATTTTGGTTTTGATTTACAAACAACAGCAAAAAATGTTTAGCTATCTTTTTTTGCGTGATGGGGTGGATGGGTTGAGCTTGACAGACCCCATCAGCATTGCTCAGCAACAAATTAACAATGTAAACAAACACCACAACTTGCCTTCTTTGTTACGGGCTGCTTCAAAGGCTTAAATGATGTCACTTCCTCCTTCTGATGTCATTTACCAACTTTAATAACTGTTCATTATTGGTTTTTAGTGAAAACTAGTTGGTGTGACGGGGTGGTAAAACAAATGATGCACGTGAATCATTTTTGTATGATCATTTATCATTTAAGTTTTGGTCATGCTGCTTCGCCATAAGCAGTCGGAGCCTGAGAGAGCGTAATTGGTCATGCTCTGTCTGGGAGGGTAGATGGCGCTTTCTCCTGGCCGGCACAGGCGTTCGTTCGTGAGGTATCAGAGCGGGGGATCCGTCACTTTCCTCATATATCTTGTTAACTTGGTACAGAGCTATTTAATAATTTTTTTTATACTTAGTGCATCTTACTGTTCTGTCTAAAGACTCCCTTTCATTTTACACTATATGGACAAAAGTTTTGGGACACCTGATTGTTAATTTTTTTCTTCCGAAATCAAGGGTATTAAAAACTACCATCCAGGGAAGGTCTTCTACTAGATTTTAGAGGAGCATTGCCTTGAGGATTTGATTGCTTTCAGCGACAAGAGCGATAGTGAGGTCAGGATGTTGAAGGATCACCACTCAACCATCACTCCAGAGAACACATTTCCACTGCTCCACAGCTGGGGTCCTTATACCTCTTTTGCATACCTCTCCTCGCATTAGGCAGCATGGTTTCAGCAGGTTCATGTTGATCTGCTCCAGAGAGTCCTATTCTATTAGCAGTACTCCTCTACAGGGACTAGACAAGCTGTGTGTGTGTGCGCATTTGCACATCTGTGGCAGCAATAGGTGCAACCTCAAGATGTGAATGCATATATTAGAAGGAGTGTGTATGTAAATAAGTGGAGTATATGAATAAATGAATACATAGATATAAATGAAGAGCTATTTTAAGAGTGTCGGAAAGAGAGACTCTAATCTGATTTCTTTTATTCTGTCCAGCTCTTGATCGTCTGCCCTGTTGATTCGTATCTTCCTTTGAAGCAGAAGCTTTAAAATAATATCCTGAGGGCATCTGTGAAGACTCCAGTCAGCCCCGGAGCTGTTTACAGCCCGCCTGCGTGCATGAAATTGAACTCTTTTCTTATCTACTGGGCAGAGCGTTTAGGTCTGTTGTAGTTCTCTCGTAAATGTAGCACATATTTGTGCCTGTCCGTGTCTTGTCTAGTCGAGGCTTTATTGGACTTGGAGCTGATCTTGTAGCGAATATTGCCTCGTAATTTTGAAACTAGGAGCGTTGGTCGGGGGGGATGGGTGTGGAAGCAATGTCCTCAGCCATTATCTTCGAGGCACTTTCCTCTGAACAGTCTAGCACATCAAACATACAGACAAACACACCTACGCAGTGCCAGTATTAAGGTGTCAGTCCAGTACACTGTGTGCATCTGTGTGTGAGCTTGACCAATCTGCCAGATTTGTTAGGTCATTTTTTTTTTCCATGTCATGAAAAAACACATTTCCCTTATTTGTTATTATTATTATTATTATTTAAATATAATAATAATGTAATTTCTCATCTAAACCCTGTTAAAATTGTGGATTGTGTACATTCACAAAAAACAGTGAATGTACATATCGCTGCTGCATTTTTGTGTGTTTAGTGGTTTTTAGATGGTTTGAACTAGGGCTGGGCGATATGGAGAAAATACTATATCACGATATTTAAACTTTTTCGTGATACTTAATATTTATCACAGTTCATGTAAATACCAAACTACAAACATCAGTAGCCACAGATTCTTATAAACCACTATTCAGATACTCTACCGTCCTGAATAGAGTGATTTCTATTCATCTACATACCTACCTACCTGTCTATCTACCGTTACTAAAGGTATCACCAGGAGGCCTGCTAGTGCCGTTGATTTTATCCAACATCATTGCACGTTCCTCCTTCATTTTCAGTGACCGTATCGGCGCAGCAGTGTACATTCTTCTGACTGTAGCGTGTAGACGGATGTTGTTTGCCTCACGACATGCTCTCTGGAAGAAGACTTATCTTAATGCAGCTGTCGGACCAAGAGGAGAAGGCATTGATTTGAGATTGGAGTGAGTTAGCTCAGGGGGAAAACCAGGAGGCCCGCTGATTGCTGGTCTGCTAGAGTGAGTGGGTGGTGTCGCGGTTGTCATTACCATCATTACCAAGAGGCTGCACTTCAAGCTGATCTCCCGACTGATAGGCCTCAGCTCCTTTTATCATCCCCCTTCACTCCTCTTCACCCCTGCATCTTTTTCGAACTGACGAGAGCTTTCTGGCTGTTGTGATGGATTATCGATGGCTTTGGAAAGCATTTGTTTTGGACTTTTCTGCGTAAAGGGTTCATTTTGAAGAGCTGGCTTTTAGATTTGATGTTCAGTCATTTGGTCATCTAAGCTTGACTAGTTTTAGCACTAATGGGTCATTATTTTTTTTTACCATACCTATGCATGTGCAGTTAATTTCCTATGTACTGTTTGCATCATGCAAACATGAATTTCCCCACTGCGGGACTAATAAAGGACTATCTTATCTTAATAAAGGACTATCTTATCTTATGCATCTCACTTGCCGGCAATGTTGGGGCAACGTTTATCATCTGCTAGAGTAGCTCACATTTAGCTAACACTCTGTTGACACTCTACTCTTCAACATATTGACCAACCCCATATCTACCTACCCAGATATCTAACAACCGACCTCTCAACCTACTTACTATTGACCCACCACTCTACCTACCTGCCTGTCTAGTGACCTGCCTGATTATCAACCCACTGACAGAACAGCCTACGTACCAACTTGCCTACCAAACAGCGTACCCATCTACTGACCTACCTACCTGCCTACCAACCAACCTACCTACCTGTCCATCTACTGACCTACCAATCTGCCACCCTACCTACCGGTCTACAGACTTACATGCCTACCTATGTACCCATCTACCCCACCTTCCTACCTACCAACTGACCTACCTGCCTATCTACCGACCTGCCAAGATAACTACCTACCATCTAACTGACCAGCCTAGCTACCACCCTACCTACCTATCTGCCGACTTGCCTGCCTACCTACCTACCTAGTGATCTCACTGTTTACCAACCTACTGACAGACCAGCCTACCTACCGACTTGCTTACCTAACTACATACCCATCCACCCCACCAACCTACCTATCTATATTCCTACCTGCTTTCCAAACGACCTACCTACCTATCCATCTACTGACCTACCAATCTACCACCCTATATCTACCAACTTGCTTACCTATCTAATGCCCTGCCTGTTTGCCAACATACTGACAGACCCATGTACTGACAATGTACCCATCTACGGACCTGCCTGCCTATCCATCTACTGACCTACCAATCCACCACCCTACCTACCTATCTACCGACTTGCACACCTACTGATAGACCTGCCTGGTTACCAACCTACTGACAGACCAGCCTATCCTACCTACTTGCCTACCTAACTACGTACCCATCTACCAACCTACCTACTTATCTTCCTACCTGTCTACACACCCACCTTCCTGCCTACCAACCCACCTACCTACCATCTACTGAACTACCAATGTACCACCCCACCTACCTATCTACCGACTTGCCTATCTACTTAGTGACCTGCCTGGTTACCAACCTACTGACAGACCAGCCTACCTACCGACTTGCTTGCTTAACTACGTACCCATCTACTGACCTACCTACTTATCTTCCTACCTGTCTACACACCCACCTACCTGCCTGCCAACCCACCCAGCTATCTGTCCATCTACCGACCTACCAATCTACCACCCTATCTACCTACCGACCTGCCTACATAACTATCTACCCATCTAACAACTGACCTGGCTATCTACCTACCGACCAACCCATCTACTGACTTACCAACCTATTATCCTACCTACCTACCTATCTACCGACTTGCCTACTGCCAGAACAGCCTGCCTACCGATCTGCCTACATAACTACCTACCCATCTATCAACTGACCTGCCTACCTATCGACAGAGTGACATACCTACCTACTTCCCAACCTACCATCCTTCCTACTTATCCATCTCAGCCTTTTCAAAACTCGGCTATAAAAGGTAGACAGCACACCCCTTTGTTTTTGTACTCAACGCTTTATGAGGTTTTAGAGCAGTTCTTTATTACCTTGTCATTTTGAACCTGGAGGAGAGGTTGAGGTATGGTGTGAAAACATTGTCCTCAACCATTACCTTCAAGCACTCTCCTCTGAACAGCCGAGCTGAACAGACAGCTGCGTAATGGCTTTCCCTACGTGTTAGACTGCACTTACTTTCCAGTTTCTCAGATCTGACCACCATTGTCTCATTTCTGCATGGGAAACTGTGTGCCTTTGTTGGTGTGTGTAAATTAGCTTGGACCCGTCCAATGTGATGAGTTTACTAGTTGTAAAATAATTGCCAATCCTTTTAGCCAATCACGAGGAACCTCTGAGATGAAAGGCCTTCCAGTAAGCCTGCTTTTGGGAATGATACTGGCAGGACATCCATTAACTAGGAATTATTATAGCATAACTAATTAACCAATTCTGTACTAATGAACATTTTGCCAATGTTTGGGAGCTTGGTTATGTGCATATATGGGCTTTTGTTTAGCTACATTCACAGGACAGTCTACATGAACCACAAACATAGGGATGAATTGATGGTTATGTGCTTGAATAGAAGTGATGGAGTAATAAGTAGGGACACACAGATTCAACATTTTCTCTTCCAATACTGATACATACATTTTGCATATCGGCCGATACCAATCGGATACCATTGCTATATTAATAAACCATAAACCTCACCATGTGGGAGAGAATTAAGGCGTCAGGATTGACGAAAACGTTACTTTACTAACTTTGTTAAACTAAATATAAAAAAATGGACACATATAAATGAACCCAATTTCTGTTTATTTGTCGTTAAATATAAATATAATAATTTAGCTGGACCGCACAGTGTTCGCTGGGCTGGGCTCAGGACGTTTATAGAATACTGTTGGTGCAGGAATCAATGCAGCTAATTTTGTTGATAGTGGGACCGATACCCGATCCTAGTATCAGATCTGTGCATCCTTGGTAATAAGCATGTTTAGAAAGTGTGTGAGTAGGAAAGTACAGATTTTTCTTTAAAAAATATGTATAAGTAAAAAAGTAGTAAGTGACAGAAATACTGAAGTACAGTACAAAATGTACAGAGTCTCATCTCAGGTAGTGAATCGCATTTACTTTCGAAGCCCAGTGCTCTTCATGTAGTAGCTGTACCTGTATCTTTCCCACATTGCCCATTTGATGCTCTGTGAGCCAGTCTCTTCTCTAATCTGCCGGCTTATCATAAATAAAAACTGTAATTATGTACCTTTTTATGCGGCACTTATTTGCTGTTCGTTACATGAAGTGTTGCATAAGCTGTCTCGCGGAATAAGGACCTAATTAGTTCATCCTATTTTCCGAGTACTGAGGTCCATTTTGTTAATGGGTATCATTATTTTTATTTGAGCAGACCTCCAGTGCTGATGTCCCATGTCTATTAGATTAGATAAGATGGTGTTAATTTTGTGACGTACACCCTATTAGAAACTTAGTTTGGGCTTTTGTTTCGCTCCATCTACAGGACAGTCTACAAGAAATAACATACATATACATATAGGGATGGGACGCACAAGGACATCGCATCGGCATCACACCGGTTTTGGCGGATAATTGCTTCAAGAAGTCTGAATTGATCAGATGTTCAGATCTGACTGGTTATAAACTGAGGTTTACTCTGTATGTACTGTACTTCAGAGAAGCTGATTCTTTAGTAGACCCTGGATTACTGTCTTGCTTCAGGTAAGTCTGAGTCAGTCTGATTGCGAGTCCGAGTCAGGTATTGGGTTGAGTTTCTGGGTGTGAGTTCAGGTCAAGTCTCGAGTCTCAGGTCTCTGCGAGTCCAAGTCATATCACTGCAAGTCTCTGCAAGTCCAAGTTGAGTCTCAAGTCTCTGCAAGCCCGACTCGAGGGTCTTTTAAGTCTCTAATCTTTGAGAGTTGGATCTTGAGTCTCTGCAAGTCAGAGTCAAGTCTTAAGTCTCTGCAAGTCAGAGTCAAGTCTTAAGTCTCTGCGACTCGGAGTTAAGTCTGGAGTCTTTGCAAGTCTGAGTCAAGTATGTTCAGATCTGACTGATTATAAACTGAGGTTTACTCTGTATCTACTGTACTCCAGAGAAGCTGATTCTTTAGTAGACCCTGGATTACTGCTTTGCTTCAGGTCAGTCGAAATCAGTCTGATTGCGAGTCCGAGTCAAGCCTTGGGTCGTGTTTCTGGGTGCGAGTTCAGGTCAAGTCCCGAGTCTCTGAAGTGTGAGTCTGAGTAAAGTCTCTAGGGTGTTCGAGTCCAAGTCTCGAGTCTGTGTGAGTCGGAGTCGTATCACAAGTCTCTGCGAGTCTGAGTCCAGGTCATATCACTGCAAGTCTCTGCAAGTCCAAGGTGAGTCTCAAGTCTCTGCAAGTCTGAGTCCAGGTCATATCACTGCAAGTCTCTGCAAGTCTGAGTCCAGGTCATATCACTGCAAGTCTCTGCAAGTCCAAGTTGAGTCTCAAGTCTCTGCAAGTCCGACTCGAGGGTGTTCTTGAGTCTCAGACAAGTCTCAAATCTTTGAGAGTCTGAGTCAGGTCTCAGATTTTGGTGAGTTTGAGTTGAATCTCGAGTCCAGTCTCTGCGAGTCAGAGTCAGGTCTTAAGTCTCTGCGAGTCAGAGTCAGATCTTAAGTCTCTGCGAGTCAGAGTCAGGTCTTAAGTCTCTGCGAGTCAGTGTCAGGTCTTAAGTCTCTGTGAGTCTGAGTTAAGTCTGGAGTCTTTTCAAGTCTGTCAAATCTCTGAGCCTTGAGTCCAAGTCAAGTCTCAGGTCTCTACGATTCCATGTCAAATCTGAGTCTATTTAAAAACATATTTTTATTATCATTATCATTTTTTATATAGTCTTATAAAGTTTTATCCACTCTGGCTGGAAGTCTGGAAGTCTTAAATCTGAGTAAAGTTGCGAGTCAGCTCCCTGTCCTCGCCTCTGGCTACTGCACTGAAATATCTTCATCCTATTAACTTTACTGCCTTTATAATCATAATATAAAAGTTGTATTGCTCTGCAATGCTAATGGGGTGTCAGGGTGGAGTTTGCATGTTGATATATTTATAACAATATTAGAAATTGGCATCAGCCCACAAAAGACATTTTGACTTTGATCTAAAGCAATCAGTAGTGATCTGATATCTGATTTCCATACAGTCTTCTCAGTCTGCTGCCTTGTTCTACAGATGTTGGCGAAGACCTCCTCGACATGTGTCAGAGAAATGTGTCTTTGAACAGCCGTTATATTGAGCCTTCAGGTAAGCGTTAATGCCATATTGTTGTGTGCGCACGCAGGCGTGGGTGTCTGCTAATGTCAAATCACAGCTTTCCATGCTGAAAGAATTTTCCACACATTTCACTGCTCTTTTTTTTTTTTTGCTCCAGCCGAGCGTGGTGTGAAGGTGCGGCAGCTGGACTGGACTGCTGACGATTTCCTCACAGGTAGGAGGACACGGGTGGACGCCCGCGTGCTGCTCTAAAGGTTTTCCGTTGTTCTGTTGAGGCGTACAGTTGAACAGGCACTTAAATGTCAGGCTGCCGATTAGCCTTGTGTAAGGTTTTAATGACTGTACGCTCCCCAGATGCAGACGCGGAGTTCAGCTGGAGCGAGGAGGAGGTGGCGGACCTGCATGACTCCACCACTTTGGTGATCGCGGCAGATGGTGAGTAATCAGAGAGAAGGAATTGAGGCCTTTCTCCTGGGATCACTTCGGATGGAACTCGGATGGTGTTTAAGGGTGCAGTCGGGGGTTCGTACATCTGGTTGTGTGTTTATTTTGCTTGTTTACAACAACCCAGTTTGGGCCTTTTTTTAAATATTGCTGTATAACTGAACACGCAGGGGTAAACATGACTCCGGTGGTGGGTCCGCCATCACAGGGTTACATGAAAAACCACAATGAGCTGATAGTCATGAGAGTAAAGCTTAGCATATGGTTACTTTGACCCATTGCGTTGATTATAGGTTGTTTTTTGAGGTTTAGCATCATATTGCCACTGTTCTAGATAACAGTTTGTTGTCATACAGTGTCAGAAACCATGTCAGCAAGATACAGCTTGAAGCCGTACTTGAAGCTCGAAGGGCTCTTGGTGCAGATCGGCTTTTGGCAATGGTCAAAGACCCCTGCACCAAGACCCCTTTGAGCTTCAAGTATGGCTCGGCTCGACCCGCCATCCTTTAAGATCCACGGAAAACGAGCGTCCAGGCTTTTTTCTGTCCTGCACCGAAGTGGTGGAACGAGCTTCCCCTGGGTGTCCGAACAGCAGAGTCCAGCGCTCGCTGACCTCAAACCCAGACTGAAGACCCTCCTCTTCTGAGAGGACTTGGGTGAAGAGTAGAGTATTATAATCTCCATATTGACTTGTGTTTAGAGTCTAAGATTAGAGGGATCTTATAATTTTTAGTCTATTAAAACTAGCTGAGGTTTTTCTTGAGTAAACAGTGAAGCACTTTTGTAAGTCTGCTAAATACCGGATATGTAAATACAGGAAAACTGCATGATAGATTTTTAGGGAACTTCAATCTGTGGATTAGTGTAAGAACCTGTTGTTCATCCTGTAACTGCTGGCTTTTAAACCTGGACTCTCGAAGAGCACCATAATGCTGCCGCAGACTTTCCATTCGGGAATATTGCATCAGATTACCTTGTTTGACTGAACAGGATACTACTGTGCTCTTCTGTTCCAGTGTGTTATGATGATGATCTTACTGATGCCCTCTTCCGAGCTCTGTACCGAATTACCAGCAACCTGCGGAAGCCCAGCACAACCTACTTCAGCATCGAGAAACGGTAAAGACAAGTTAACCAGAGCAGCAACAATCATAACTAGAGAGGGCAGTTCCTGCCAGTATGATGCTGTGATGTAGGTGCCAAGGGAGGTAGAACTGTGTTCACAAACATCTTTTGTTGCTCAAAAGATGTTTCAGGCAAAAGCTCATCTAATACGTTTGGCTAATAGAGCCTCGTCCACAAACTTTTGAAAGGCTGAAATGTAGGGTACCAAACAACGTTTGCCCAATAGCTTGTCCAGTATGTTTGGCCAGTAGAGCTGTGTCCACAAACTCTTGGCCCCAATGTTTTTAAAATTGGCCTGGTGTTGAGCCTTAGAAGTCGCATTTTTCGCTGGGGGTGATTTAAGGCATTTTGTGATTTTGCACTGATCATTTCTGAAACATTAAGCATTTTTTAAGTATTGACATTAAATATAAACAGTACAGCAAAATGACAGTAACAAGGCTCTTCTCCATATATCCAGACTCATATCCAGGGTCTTCTCCAACATAATTTGGTGGAATGTGCTTTATCTGGATTTGTGTGTGTGTGTGTGTGTGTGTGTGTGTGTGTGTGTGTGTGTGTGATGCCCCCTGCAGACTGAACTTCACCCTCCGCCACATGGACATGACCTGCGAGGCTTACGATCACTTCCGCCACTGTCTGGAGCAGCTGGGAGACATGACCGACGGAAAGATGAAGTTTACCGTGTCACCTGTGCCGTGCTCCTTCCCCCAGTTCTTCCAGTATGAGCGAGTGGACCAGCTGGTGCGTTTGTCTTCATGTGCTGATCTGTGCAACCACATATGAATGCATCATTCATTATGAACGGTCAATGCTTGCAGAACAGCTACAAACGGACAACAGTTTGCGTAGATCTGCTCTGCTATTGACCTCACATTTTAGACCCATTCCAGCCAGACCTCAAGAGAGGCTAATAGATCTTCAAAATAATCCCATAGTTCTATACAGGTATGATCCCATACAGCTAAGCAAACAGAGACCTCCCATACTGCTAATCTAGAAATAAATCACAAGGTTCAATACCATCTATTCTTTAATCGATCCTAAATACAGCCTGATTCATCTCCAGAATAATCTCATAAATGTATACCAACTGTCCTGCTAACCAGACTCAAACACTGCCTTATTAGTGTCCATAATAATCCCATCATACGTGATGCACGTCATCTACAGAATAATACAATAGTACTATACTGTCCTCTAACAAGACCTTAACCCAGATTTATTCATCTCTGGAATAATCCCATAGTTTTACACCAACTGTCCTGCTAACCAGACCTAAACACTGCTTTATTTATCAGTATAAAATAATCTTCTACCAACTGACCCACAAACTAACCTAAATAAAGCCTTATTAGACTACAAAAACCCATGGTTCTGTACCAACTGTCCGGCTAACCAGACCTAAACACTGCCTTATTAGTGTCCATAATAATCTCACCATACTTGTATCCGAACCTAAAACCGATGCCAACCTAAAAAAGCCTTGTTAGTCTACAGACTAATCCCATAGTACTATATCAGCTGTCCTACAACAAGACCTAGACCCAGATTTATCAATCTTCAGAATAATCCCATGGTTCAGACCAGACTATCCCGCTAACCGGACCTGAACACTGCTTTATTAATCTCCACAATAATCCCATCATACTTCCACCAACTGTAACATGTTGATAATCTCCCAAATTATCCCATAGTACTATACTAACTATACTCTATCCAGGCTTAAACCCAGATTTATTAATCTTCAGAATAATCCCATCATACATCTACCAACTGTTCCATCAACCAACCTAAATGTTGTTAATCTCCGAAATAACCCCATGGTTCTACTCCAACTGCCCTCTAACCAGGCCTAAACCCAGATTTATTCATCTCCAGAATAAACTTTTACCAACTGTTCAAACTTACCTAAATAAAGCCTTAGATTAGTCTACAAAACCATGGTTTTACAACAACTGTCCTGCTAATCAGACCTAAACATTGCCTTATTAGTGTCCATAATAATCTCACCATACTTATATACGATGACCCATTTACCAACTTAAAAAAGCCTTGATAGTCTACAGACTAATCCCATAGTACTATATCAACTGTCCCATAACAACCTAAACCCAGATTCATCATGATCATACATCTACCAACTCTTCCATCAACCAACCTAAATGTTGTTAATCTCCAAAATAACCCCATGGTTCTACACCAACTGCCCTCTAAATAGACTTAAACCCAGATGTGTTCATCTCCGGAATAACGCCAAAGTGTTACACCAACTGTCCCTAGAACCAGACCTAAACCCAGATCTCCAGAGTAATCTTTTACCAACTGTCCCACAAACTAACCTAAATAAAAGGTTGTTAATCTACAAAAAAAGCTTTGGCTCTAGACCAACTGTCCTCTATCCAGACCTAGACCCATATTTATTAATCTCCAGAATAGTCCCATGGTTCAGACCAGACTATCCAGCTAACCAGACCTGAACACTGCTTTATTAATCTCCATAATAATCCCATCATACTTCCACCAACTGCCCTCTAATCAGACCTAAACCAAGATTTATTCATATCCACAATAATCCCATGGTTCAGTAGCGAATGTCCAGCTAACTAGACTTAACACTGCCTAAGTAATCTCCAGAATAATCCCATCATACTTAGACCACCGGCCCCACTTAACCAACTTAAATAAAGCATTGTTACAAAATAATCCCATAGTAATAATCCCTCTATACCAGCTGTCCTCTAACCAGTAGTCTCAAAATAATCCCACAGTTCTGATCTGGATTAAAACGGATAAAGTAGTCTTCCATAGATATAAGTTACATGCTCAAATCCCACAAAGAGAAGCCGCTTGCCTCGTCTAAGTGAATTCTTTAGGCTACTTATTGAAAGAAATATGATGTATGCATGTATACAGAATTATTGACTATTAATATGTTTAACATTTTACCATTGAACTTCCCTACTGCCACCTCCCAGCAGGATGACACGCCATATAGCAGAACACACACTGTGTGTAGGAAAGCACAAAAAACATCTAGGTTATTTTGGGGGCTAAACAGACAGCCAG